>NC_135737.1:1680000-1980000 GCF_041903045.1 Epinephelus lanceolatus
ATTGCCAGGTTAATGCCTTGTGCTTCTCAGCTTATACATGTACATAGTGCTGACTCATATCTATGCATTTCTCTGAAAGGTTTAGTGATGGAGGTTTAACTAAGCACTTCTGTTTGAATAACTCTAATGGTCACAGCAGCCTATGGAAATGTTCCTAAAACAAAATAGATACTGTGGAGAAAGGTTGACAGTTTGTAAACTATACATGTGATGTTGTTTATGGATAAAACATGGAAAAGCATAAAAACTGTTCAACTGCTATGGTGCAGGTGGAGGTGAGGGCTCTTTTCTTCTTCATTGGGACTTCTGCACTCCAGATACAAATACATTGGAGACAGAGAGAGACAAACAGACAGAGAGAAAGAGAGATAGACAGAGAGAAACAGAGACACAGAGACAGAGAGAAAGACAGTCAGAGAGAAAGAGAGACAGAAAAAGAGGGATTTTTTTTGTTAACAGCATAGTATTTAAAGGAGCTATATGTGACATGCAGAAGGATATCTGTGATTCAGAGTGTGGGGCATTATTGTCTGCACACAGTTCTCAACATGGAGGTGGGTGAGCCAGTGGCTAGCTAACTGTGCTAACTCCATAAGCAGGGCTAACAATGGCAACATTGCTGACAGAGCTAACATTGTTACCTGGGGGAAACTGGAGGGTGGGAGCCAGCTCCCACAGTAACGCCAGTAACCCCGGTATGAGCAAAGTGCAAAGCGGTATCAACGAGCTAGAGTAGTGGTGCAACTAGTGCAAAACCTAGATTATAATTTAAGGTTATATTGCTTTTATGAATCTGATAATTTAGTTTGAAAGAACATGACAGATATATGAGTCCAGGATGAGAGTGTCTGTAGATGTTCCTGAGCCCCCTGTCCTGACTCAGAGGGGACTGTTGTACAGGGAGATGGCAGCTGGCCAGATGGACCTCTTGTAATACTCCTTGTCTTACTAAAAATGCTCCGCTGTTCGGCCCGGATGTGGTAGAGAGGATACGATACTATTTAGTATGCCAGAAATAGATTTAGCATTTTGCGGGATGATTTTTTGCACAGTTGCGATGATCATTTAAGATTTGAAGAAAATAGATGGGCTTGTATGATTGTAGGCCCACAGTGTTTGTGCTGTTATTGTTCAGTCCAGTGAAACACTCATAGACTGGTGACTTTTTCTTGTCTACGACACTAATACTCCTGAGGTCTTGTGACATGGACTAAAAGAATGGTCCTCAAGATCCTGATTGAAGGCTTGTCTTCACCATCCAAATAGCTGTAAAGTTTTGAATCTTAGTACACATTTGGATATGCTGAATACTTAGGCCTCAGCATGCATGATGTCCACTAGGGTTGGGTCGGTATGAGGAAAAAAAAAAAACGGTTCGGTTTTTGTAAAAAAAAAAAAAAAAATGCATCAAGTTGGTAATACCAGATTTTCGCCACTTGGGGGCACAATTGACTCATTTAAAAACGACCTTAGGACAACAGAGTGACAGTAACAAGTTGTTTCTTTTATTCCTTACAAATAAATTTTGCAGCTTACTCAATCAGTGCAAACAAGGGTTGCCTCCTTCGCCTGGCTCAAAGCCAAAGTGTTGCCATAGTGGCACATTCTTTGATTTCGTCGAGGCTAAATTGTCCGCCATTATCGACTCCCCGTCACTACTAAACAACTCCAGGCTACAGTAGAGGCCTTGGCGCATATGCACTCGCACCCCCTAGCTCAGTCCTCGCCCCACCCCCCTCTCTCTCCTGCTTGCTGTGCGCTTGGTGAAGAGGCAGACACAGGTGCTCACAGACTTGGGCGTACTATAAGCGGAGCGGACTCCATGTAAAAATGTCCGTGAAAAATCCCCGCGATGTGGAAATACATGCCGAACAGTCTTTTGTGTGACACTGGTGCGCGGAGTGGAGTCCGCGTGGTCGTGCTTTGCGTGCACAGGGCTTGCAGACATCCACTTTTACCGGGCGGACCTCCGCGGAGTCCGCTCCATGTACGTTCCGCCCAAGTATGTCTCAAGAAAAAAAAAAAAAAACCCGGTCCAAGACGGAGTACCGAACCAAATTGGTATTACCGAGAACCGACCCAACCCTAATGTCCACCACTAACTTTTTGCTGCCTTTCTTTTGGGAAAAATCCAAACCTTTAATTTTGTGATACGGTCATCACGTACTGTAAAGACGAAGATTTGAATCATCATCCAGTAAGCCCTAGAGGAAGAAGTTTTACAAGCATAGTCTTACATACCTGTCAACCTAAATGTAACAGAAATGTGGAAAGGAGTGATGATTACTGTGCAGAAAGAAAGGCTGTGCACAGCTCTACCTTTTCTATTTTGCTGAATGCTTGCAAGGTTGGCCATACAAATCCTGATCCAGACCAAACCACTTAAATGCCACTGTAGCTGACAGTGCTGCCAGGAGCCATGCAGGGAGACACTCCATCAGGATTTGTAAGTCAGGGCAACAGAATGCTAAATACATTGTCAGCCCACTTTTGAACAGACTGCTCTTTGGCCTTACAGTACTAAAAAGCAGCACCAGCATTGTGATTAATAAACAGAGTCAAAGCTTACTAAATGTGACGACGACAACAACAAGAAAAGTAAGTGATTTAGTAAACTTTTGTGGACACAGAACAGTTGTTGCCTTTGCTGGAAATTTGATTGGCCGCCTTGCTTTTATTTGTGAAGTTTCCACAGCACAGTCACTTTTTACACTGCTGCACCACTATGTTTTCAGGTGTTCCATCCGTCTGTCTGTCCCATTCTCGTGAGCACGATATCCCAGGAACACCTAGAGGGAATTTTATTACATTTGACACAGACATCCACTTGGACTCAAGGATCAACTGAACATAGATTTTGGTGATGAAAGGTCACTTTGACCTCTCAAACACCTTTTTTGACCATAAATCTAGTATTCTTACACTAATTATGACTAAATTCCCAGAAATGTCTAAAAGGATAAAATGATGAAGTGATAACATTTTTTATCTAAAAGGACAAAGGTCAATTTTACTGTGACATCATATTGCTGTCTGGCCATTATTCAGACACTTGTATTGGGGATCCACCTTGAAACTGTGCTGATACGTATTTAGCTGATATTGAGCTTGAGTTGCTTGTCGTTGTACCATGTGACAAAGCTCCTAATCTGTCCTCTGGACTACTCTGTAAAACTGGTATCTAAGTGAAGAGAGCATGTTTCTTACTGGAAATTATCCACTCGAATCATACATGTCAGCATAGTGATAACTTCCATTTTGCCAAAAAGTACACTTCATACCTTTTATTAAATTCCTTCATAGTCTTCACTACATATATTATTAGTGTGGATAGACATGGATGTAAACTGTAACTTGACTGGTTGGGGAGGCAGTATTTCTAGTTTCCTATTTTGTTGTGTCAGCTTTTTTAGGCTCCTCTCTGCTCTGACAGAGTGCCAGTAGAGACTAATGAATGTTATCTAATGTATATTATCAATCCTGTTTTGAATGGCTTAGGACCAAATACCATAAGCATCACTATTATAAAGAAAGCATAGAGCACAGCAGTTTGTCAGTGTGCAGAGTTGAGCATTGACAGTTGTACTCAGTTGAACTATGTATTCAGATATTTAGAGTAGTTTTGTCTTGTCTTGTTGTTTGTACAGTTCGTATTTGTGAGACGTCATGTGGTACACGTTGAGCTATTTGAAAACATGATACACTTCATGATAATGACAAAAGGCAGTAACAGTCGCAATAGTTTTTACAAGAGAAATGAAAATGAAGGTGCTAAGTGGAGTTACTTGGTCATACATTCAGTCTAAAACAATGTGTTAGGTAGTGTATCCTGTATCCAGTCATGGTGGCTCAGAAGTTGTTGAATGCTGTTGTAAGGACTAAAACAGTGAGGGTTACTGTTTGTTGAGTCCCAATGACGAGTCCGCGACATTTATTCCTGTTAGCTGCTGGGTTAGAGTTAGCTACTTTAGACCTCTTGGTCAAAGACTCCGGGCTTGGTGTTGTGCTTGTGTGTGTTGAGAAACTGTCAAATCTTGTGGGAGATGTCCAGGCAAACCGCATGAGGTCCCCAGATTCATTCACTCCTCTTTTGTCCTGATATATACCTGTCTCAAAAAGTGCTGATTTCACCTGGGAATTAGATGTAATCTCTGCAGTCCTTGCAGGTGATTGGCCATTATATTCTTCACCTCTGCTGTTAACCCATAGTGGTGGCTCTGTGAACAGTGCAGAGTGCCACTCCCTTCCTGGTGTTGCCTGATGAGTTTGCCCGCATATAGGTCTTGTATAGCAGGGACAGCCTAGTATGGTAGCACGGGTCTGCTCAGCCCACGTCAGAAGCTTTGTTATGTTTTCTTCTTCTTCACAAGCCCAGGGGTTATCCCCAAGAGTCATCACCTCCAGCCCCATCAGCTTATCAAATATCCCGTCATACAGCCAGGAGAAGCGATTAGCATGCAGATAGAACTTAGCCAGCCTCGGCAGCCGATCCAACGATCCAGGCAGGATCTGCATCAAATAATTATGAGACAAATCAATGCTCTCCAAGTTGTGTGGCATATTGGTGGGCACTGTCCAAAATCTGTTGTGACTGAGATTGAGAGCTTTGAGACTTGGAAGTGTGTTGTTGATGAAGACCACTCTCTCCAGCTCATTGTCCGACAGGTCCAGCACTTTCAGATTCCAGTGATAAGCTGTATCGTTTTTGTCCAGCAAGCGTAGATGGTTCCCTGCCACTCGCATGTCCCACAGAGACCGCGGCAAGGCAGGAGGCAGGGTCTCCAGGCGGTTGTAGGACAAGTCCAGGGTTCGCAGGTGGGCATAGTGGGTGAGCTGGTTTTCCAGTTGCTGCAAACTGTCAGAAGAGTGTAATATTAAATTCTTATTATTCTTACACTGCTGTCCTACAAAATGATGTACCAAAACTCATTTTATTAGCAGTCTCATTACTGTTATTATAGAGGCAGGTAAAATCTATATTCAACTTCTGCTGAACAGCATACACTAAGAACTACGAGATGATGGGAAATGCTAAAATGTAGTGTAATTCTACATTACTACAAATTGACTCTTTAATGTCAGTGACACAGCATTGTCTATCTCAAGTTTGCTGACATTAGCCACCATAATCACTGATTATATCTGATCAGCTTCAGTTGACCATTTATTACTTAAGAGTTCAACTTGTCATTTGTAAGAGGAAGAAAGAGTTGGTACCTCTTTCATAAGCTTCATAGATACATTCACAGTGCTTTCCTACAGCATTAGTTATCATCCTGATGCTTTACAATGCAAGTGTATGAATTATGGTGAGCTGTCCCCTACTCTCTGATTTGGTCATGTTAGAGGCTCAGACAGATCATTATCTGGAATAGCTCCATATTTGTAACAGTGGGGTCCTTGACAAGCTGTTTTACCATCCACACACTGGCACAATATTTCTTCTTTCTAACTCTAACCCTAGCCTTTTTCAGAAGAAATAGATTCATGAGTGTTGAGCTAACCTTGTAGCCTCTCTTAGCTCTTATATGCACAGGAATCCAGTAATTGTTGAAGAGCAGGCCTGTTATGAAAATGACATAGCAGAGCTGCAGATGCTTACCTGTTAAAGGAGAGGTTGAGAAAGTGGATGTTGTGCTGCAGACCAGGCGGCAGCTTGGTTAGGCCTCGTGAGGAGCAGTCCACCACACGGTGTCCGTGGCTGCAGGAGCACACGGTGGGGCAGATGGACAGCACCCAGCCTCCTAGCAGCCCACACAGCAGCAGGAGGAATAGGCAGAGCAGTGAGGCAGGGCTGACAGGCATAGTCAGGGCTCTGGAGAATGACAGAGAAGTGTTGGGAAGGATACAAAGACAGGCATCATGAATTGATTGTAAAAAAAAAAAAAAAAAAGGAAAGTTAAGGGTTTATACAGTTTCATGCGTGATGGATTTGATTTTCCATATGTATTATGGTAAATTAGTTCATTCAAATTCTGCCCTGTTGTTAAAGAGTCTCATTTTGATACTGTTATGACAACTGGATTTCAAAAGGGTGCTAGTCATCCTGATTGCCAACCAGCTTGAAGCTCTGCCAGTGGGACTGGAGCTCAGAGTACTGCAGTGAAACTCAATTCATTCAGGGCATTAGAGTAACTGTGTGTCCGCAGCAGCAGATGATGTTTTGATCGAAACACTACAGGTCCGTGTCAGTTTATGTTATCAAAGACAGGACTGTGGAACATGTTAACACCCTTTAACTGTTTTCCAGAAATGTCCTCATGTCGGTGCGTTATTTGGTTGATGATGGCAGTTGATGCTCTGCTGTGCCATCACTTAACTCCTCTGTTTGTTTCAGTACTAAAATATTACTACTTTCAATGTCTCCATGCAATACTAAGAGGAAAAATCTCTGCATAGTGACAGAGCAGGGAGTAGTTTCCTGCGCACTGCATTATCAAGATTCCGAAAGAAATGATTCACTGCTCAGGTGTGTGTGGGTCACATGTTTTTCCTTATCTTCCTATTTCAAATCACTCACCTCATCCTCTCTAGTGTTGGTCTGTCATCTCTCCTTTTCTCCTGTCGTCTTGCTCCAGCAGTCTTTTTCCTTGTTTTTTTTTTTTTTTTTTTAATTGGTTGTGGTTGAAAGGTACTGGTCTCACCGTCTTTTCTCTGTCTGTAAAGGATGCTGTGGCAGGGCATTAAACATCCTGGCTGCAAGCGCCGGCCGCCATCCTGCTTATCGTTCTGCAGGGTCCCGATGCAGCTGGAGGTTTGGGTTAGGAGGAGGAGAGATGCATCGAGGGGAGGGAGAGGGAGAGAGAGAGAGAGAGAGACAGAGAGAGACAGAGAGAGACAGAGAGAATTGCAGCAGCGGCCAGCTCTGCTGCTGATGAGGCAGGCTGTGTGTGTGTATGTGTTTGCTGACAATGGCATGCCTCACAGCAGCAGCTTTCTCTCTCTTATGCACACACATTCTTATAAACACTTTATTTTAGTAATGAATAAAATTATTTCAGCTCCTGATGTTGTTTAGGTTCAGTGTGTCTGCTTCCATCAGCTTGCTTTCCAGCAGCAGACATAATCTCTACTACTATCTGGATTAAAGAGGCTGCAGTGGATTCTTTTGTAATTCCTATGTATGGAATGACAATGTGAAAATAATGTGATAGTGTGTAAGGGGTCTCTTGTACTTATGAACCCACAGACAACTTAAATCTAAATCTGCAGATCTTTATAGTAAGTTTGAGGTCATTGTTGTGCTGTCCAGCCTGCAACTTCAGTCTTTTGGTCCCTTTCAAATTTTTCTGCTGCAGCTGGCAGCTGTTTTCAGAAAAGAAGCTCTAAAAGCTGCGACCTGCTCAGCAGCACACTAGACAGACACAGCCAGAGACTAGCAGGTTAACGTATCACAGCATTTTGCAGCGAAAGACTGTTATTTTAGAGCAGGCCAGAGATTAAATGAGAATGAAAACAGGGCTTCCATATTCCACTGCAAATAATTGCAGATGTTGTTCTGTGTCTTCTGGACATTTGATACTATGTGAATGCCAAAAAATGTGATCATCATGATTATTTTAAGGCCCAGACACACCAAACAGACTTAACAGTACTAGCGGCGACAAAGACCCCCTGCTGCGTCACCTGACGTAGCTGTGTCTTGGCCAAAAAGTTGCACATGGACACGCAGCAAAGACTACAGCCAATGGCCAGCCAGCATGTACAGTCTGTGCCTGCATGAGAGGAAATAGCTCTCTACACCAGCAGACAGTGGTAGTCTGTAAATCGTCATTCCAAAGGGGAAACCGGAAGACCATCTTTACACTAGTAAGCCAGTCAGCACATTAACAACACAATCCAATGTTGAAAGAACAGAACATATTAAACGTGAGCCTGTGAGCCTGTGAACAGTAACACAAACCATCAGGAAATGTTTCTGCTAAAGAGCTCAATAGATAAACAATAATAATCTGACCTTATGGAACAAGTTTGCGCGGGTCTTATTCCCTGTGGACTTAAGCTCTTTGTGTATTTCTCATTTCTGTTTCTCTCTTCGTGCACTGAGCTGAACTGCCAGTCAGAGTGATTTCATTCACAGACAGCCTCGGCTGTTGCCTACATCGATTTCAATGTGCTGAATCTGCAAAAAGGGAAGGGGGCCAAGAAGGGGAAATGATATGGGACACACCACACGGACTAGGGCGACAGAAGCTCACCAACGGCCCAACACTGACCAATAGCCTGCTGTCAGCTTGGTGTGTCAGGGCTTATAAGGCCGTGACACTGAAAACATTAAGTGTTACTCTTGCATGTAATACAATGTAATGAAATAATGGAAACACACATAGTAGGTTTCCTGCTTTTAATGAAAACAAACTTTAATTAAGACGTATTGTTTGAACTCTTAATTTTTATTTCATTAAACATCACAAAATCACTTTTGTCTGACTAGAACATTCCACTGCTGGCACTCCAGAATGAAGGTAGCACATGGCTGGAAGCACTTTTAGTTTTCTTGGCTCGTGGCCATGCTCATAGGGAATCAGAAAGTAAACAGAGCATCAGTTCATGTGTTAGGTTCCTCCCTTTGTCAGTAAAATGACTATTAAGTATGACTATGGTTTCGGTTTAGCTAAAATAGCTATATGCTGTTATCCTGATTGCAGTGAAGTCGTTCACTTTGTTTTTGGTCTGCCATGTTAAAGTAATTTGAGGCAACCAGTTAATGATCAGCTGTAAAATTATTTGATAGTTGGAAGTAGATTTCCTTTTAATTTTACGTTCAAAAGCACAGCCACAAGAAACTCAAAACCACTTAAAGTTATACAAAATCTACACTAACAAAATTTGAACAAAACAATCATGATTATTACTAACTTGCAAAGAAACAACTTGATTAAATACACCTACATACTCTTCTTATGACTCATAGCCTAGAAATGACACGCTGTGAAAACCGCATAACCACATGGAGCAGAGCACTTAACATCTGAAACCATTAACCCACTGTGGCACTGAGCAGTTCCCCCTCCCATCTTACACTTCCACCCATTTCTGATATGCCCTTGATTGCAAATTAAATTAAAAAGGACTCAGTAAACCAAACCAGACCCCAGGGCTTAGGCTGCACCAATAGTAATGGTGGCAATTTTTTAATCTGGATCCAGATTCACACCAAAAATTAATCACTAACACTAACAAATAAGCTAATGATGACTATCATATTTATGAAGGCCAATTAAACAAACTACAGTGAATCTACTTGCCTTGCAATTCCACAAGTTTTCATTTTGTGTAGTTCATTCTAGTGTTTTGTTTTCTTACAAAGCCTTATATGAGTAGTCTACTTCTGTTTGCCATATAAAGACTGACAGTCCGCAGTAGGTGCAGCTGGGAGCTAAAAAGTGCAAAGCCTGAGGAAAATGGAGTACTGGCTGACAGTCCTGTTGCCATTGGTTTCTATTGATGGTGGTGCCCACACTTCCACTGGCTCACTATGAGGAGCAAAACTCCCTTGAAAGCAGATATTCGAAAATCCCCTTTTTTCGGACTCAAAGCACAAGCTTCACAAAACAAATTCAGTTATGACTAACTAATCTACAAGTCAGATATTGAGAAACTAGCTCTTGAGAAATGTTTGGAAAGTTTTGAAACCTGCTATATAAACTACAGAGGGCCCAGGATACTGACCCTTCTTACTTGTCAACTGTAAATGCTACATTACTCTGCAGATAGCAAATCAGTGAGAAAAACAAATATTTGCAATTACTTCGACTGACTGGTATGTCAGATAAAACATGATTCAGGATTTTTTTTTTTGTATTCACATAATCTCACACCTAAGCCAATATGTAGAAAATGCAAGCATTGCATTATGGCACAGCTATTAGTTGTTTGTTAAACAGTATGTTGTTACCTAATAACTGTTCTCACCACCACACGACCTTCTACTTTTCATCACATGCAAGATGAATACAAAGGTGCTTGCATGCATCATATGCTTATATTTTCTCCATAAGCACTCATCACAGGTCGGAGAGGGCAGACATGTTGGGAAGAAAGCATTTTAAATTTACACTCTTCAGGTCTGGGTGACATTTTCACATGACGATAAAGAAAATATAGCAGGGGTCTTGTGTGAGAATCCCTGCAGTGGTGATGGACAGAGACACAATTACCCTGCCTGTAGTTAGCTACAACCAGGGTGACTTACAGTGAAGACTCCAAGTAGCCTGACTTATGACCTGTGCATCACACATGAGTACGAAAGCGTAGAACTGCCAAGGCAGAAAAAGGGAAAAAAAAAAAAAAGTTTCTTGTTTTTCACATTTTTACAAGATATTTTCATGTTAAAAGTTTCATGTTATAACAAGATAAATAAATACACTGTTATAGCAAGAGAAGTTTCTTCTTTTTTTTTGTTTTTACAAGAAAAGCTTCTTGTTCTAACATGAAGACATCTCCTTATAACAACTTTTCATATTATTACTTGATACTGTTCATTTTGTCCCCTGGTGTGGCATTCATATGCTTCCAAAATTGAGGATCTGACAACATGAAAAAATGCTTTTTTTACTTGTAGTTCTGACACTTGGGGTTACTTAATAACATTTTCCTTTTGTTGTTCTTGCTATACTGTAATGGTTTTTGTTGTTGTTGTTTTAATTTTGCAGTAGTGACCTAGATGAATATTGCTTCTCTCTTGTCATGATTTCCTCAGACGATGACATGTTATTTTACTGTGTTCTCAGTCATATTTGTTGCTGCCTTGAAGCCAGTGAAAGTGGATGTGTTGTGGTCTTTGGAGCTTAAGTTTAATTATGGTTGCTCAAAGTCATAGTTCAATTGTCCTGGGGCATAGAGCAGGGGTTTTATTGATTGGTCTTATTTGGGGTTTGCAGCCTCCACATTGTTATCTGTGTACACCAGGTTGCTCTTTTGTGAAGAGGTCACTGAGACAGGGTTTTCAACCTCTCTGGAGCATCTCCTGTACTTTTCATTTCTGGAACAACTACAGCAGTCCCATTGCTTTCTTGTACATAATTTCCATCCACCTCTCGACCAAATGTAGTACCTTGTGTCATGTCTTCTAACTCCTCATCTGTGTCTGGGAGCATGGACAACCTTTTGGTGAGGCTCTGAGGCAGGAAGCTAGACAGAGAAATTCGGTTCGATGACCTCAGTGTGACCTGGCCATTGTCGGCTCCACCCTCAAGAAATGGTGAAGGACCTGCCCAGTCACTAGTTGTTATCTGCTGCCTCCGAAGGTTCCATTGCTTTATATAGATGAGTAGGAATCCTACCATCATCAGTACCAGGGCTCCACCTATCAGCCCTGCCACTGCTTTACTGTGGTCTGTGCCCTTATTGAGCATTGCTTTTTTTTGTAGAGGATCTTGTCTTTCCTTTGCCTTGTTGATGTGGATAAATGGTGTCTTTTTTGTGGCAACTGAAGTTTTGTATAAACCTGTTGGCTGCATAGCACCATGCGTGACATGGCTTGTGGTTGTAGATTTGTATTCACCAGGCTTGGTAGAACTGGTTGTGGTGGAGATAAGTTCTGTAGACAATGTTGGACGTGTAGATAATTGGGTCATTTTATCACTGCTGAATGGGCTTTGAGTGGAGCTGCTCAGTACTGACGGTACCCTTGTAGCTGTGGTTGGGATGCTGGTGTGACTGGTAGCAATGGTTATTGCTGATGTTATGACTGTAGAGCTGTTGAACTGAGAATCAGTGGAATTGGTTGGAGTTGCTGCTGTTGTCTTTGAAGGCATTGTTAGAGTACTTTGCAGTGAAGGTTTAGTGGTGGAGTTTGTAGCTTTTTCCTCTGCTGGATTTGCATCAACTTTGATAGACGGTGTCATGTTAGGACCTGAGACCTCTGACAGTGGGTTTGAGCTGAACGCCTCCTGTGTTGTCAGCTGGTCATGAGTGAACTTATTTGGTGTTTCCTGTGTTTCTGTCATGGCATCAGTAAGGTTTTTATTGTGGCCAGATGTCACTGCGCTACTTGCTGTCAGTGGCAGCAGCCATATGAAAATGAGGCTTACAAAATGGATGCTCATTGTTTTCTTAAGTCTTGAGGCTGGTTGCTGTGTCTTCATAGCTACAACAGAGGAAGTTAATTTTGTTAGATATGCGCAGCATACAGTCTGAAGCAATGTGCTGTTATGAAATGTAACCTGGTGTTGCATCATTCATTTCCCCAAAATGCAACTTTACATAGGCATAGGATTCAACAGTACATAGAGGGTATACTTAAAGCACTGCAGTTTTATTGGACTTGCAGTCGTCTCTCCACTGGTCTTTAGTTACACTTTACAATGTTAAAATAACCTACTATAAATGAGGTTTTCTATTCAATCAAGAAAGTAAGTGTTGGCTTTGATAATGATGATGTTTTTTTTTTTTGTTTATCAACTTTTAATTATCACTTCTCAGTCACAAATTACTCCAAAGTGCTTTAGTTTTCATTATCACCTCTAAGTTTTGGTAGTGGGACTGTTTTCAATCCACTCAATATATAAAGAAGTTGTCTGTAAATAGATTAGTTATCTTTGGCTCATTCTCTGTACACTTTTATGTGGACACTTTGCCTAAATTTTAGCTCCGGCATCAATCCAAAGTGCTCAAATTATTAGGTGGGCTTAAAGCTCCATTAATAATTCAAAGGAATAAAATGTACTCACCAATGACTTTATACCAATAACCACTATAACCCGTTGGCTGTGTTGCTCCAGGATGTGTGAAGAGTTATGGTAATGGGATATTTTGCTGTTGCCCGTCTGGCAGAGCGTCCCTTGCAAGAACTAGGGGCATAGTAGGCTTCTCTCTGCTGAAATTGTGACTACTCTTGCCTCACTTACAGGAAGTGTGACATGTGAAACTGATGACAATCCTCTGCATCTTCAGTCTGCTGTGCTAAACATAGTAGTTCATGTTTCAGCCTTACTTCACTAAGAAATGTTAAAACAGAGCTAAATTGAAACATGTAGTGTACATGTAGGCCTGGTGGCTTGCACATGTTATTAAGGTTCTTGCAGCTATTAAATTGAGATCATACATGGCCCTTGATTCTGTTGAGTCATCAAGCGTGGTAACCTGAACAGTGGCTGCACATCTATACTCAGGGTCCATGTACCTGCTATGTCAGATAGGCATGGACATGACTCACTTTTTTTAAATGTGCTCTGTGAGTCAGCCTTGCACAAATCAAACACTGAAACTGCCTGGGTAAAAGCACAGTGACATCTTATGACATAAAGCTTACACATTTTAAACCACACAAACTGTTTTGCAGTTGTGTGCCATGTGCTATGATAAGAGTTGCTGATCAAGAGACTGATATAATGATGAGGTTGACAATACTTAATTGTCTGCCCAGATGCACTAGACCAAGAGTCTACAATCTGTTGCCCATGCAGTTGAACATTAACCTCAGTCTAATGGCCAGAGGAGCCTCTGTTTAGCCTTCTTAATGCCCTGGTAACACGGAGACGCGTTGCTTCAAAAACAGTGTGGTGCACCTGTGGAGAGGACCAAGGACCATGTGCAACTGGGCAATCAAATGTGATTAACGGAACAACACACACAAACTACTTTTCTGTCATCTGATTGATTTGATTGGCTGCCTGGGCCAAGTGTGACATTGACAAGCAGTGCGTAGAGTATTTGAACTTTAATGCTTGTCTGAAAACTACTAGAAATAACATAACACACTGTGTAAAAGAGGAGTGCATGCTATGCTCAGCGTACCACAAGAAAACAGGGGTTTGCTGTCAACACATTTCTGGTGATGTTTTCAGTTTGAACGAGGCCCAACTGTGTTTCTTTACAATGCCAACACCCCAAACCTCTCTGTTACTACAGCTGTTTTTTAGTCACATCGACTCATGCACAGGGAATAATAGGTAACACGTTATTTGAAGGGGTGGGCATTAGACTGTCATGACACCAGTCATGACCATGAAGGAGTCTTTATTAATGTTAAGACTGTTGTCATTTAGTGTCCTTTGATCAGTTGTGACAGTTTTGATTTTAAGTAAACATTGTTTGAGATGTTTTTGTTATGAAAACTTGACATTAATCGAGACAGCATGACCTGTCATAAGCATGCCATGGCAGACCCAAGCATCCAACTTACAGAAACTGTGTTAAGCTTTATGTGTTAATGTCACAGGGTGGAAGTGGAATGTTTGGAAGGGGCACTGCACTAGTCTTAATTAAGAGTCCAAATTGCACCACTGAAGTTAAGGTTAAGAGAAATATTTATGACAAAGTTATTTGTAGTAGTCTCATGACTGACATTGTAATGCACACCCCTTCAAATAAAGTGTCACCAAATGATGTTCTTAATAATGATAGTAAGAAGAACTACCACACCTTAAATACCTAAGTATTTATCATCTGGCTATTCATTTTTTTTTTCAATTATGCTTCAGTGCTTCTTTTAATAACTACACTCACTAAAGAAGCCAATATTAATAAAGGGATAGTGACTTGAATCATGAATATTGTTTTAAAAATACATTTTAGAGACACTGACACAATGCAAAAATCCATTTATTTTAAACCCGACATTTGAACAGGCTCTGTTTTATTTGCACAAGTGTTATGAAAAACAGAAGTATTAGAGAGTCTACAGCACAGGTAAGAGATGACTGATAGCTAAATTGACAGAAGAAATGTTCAACAAAGATTATTTAAGACAACAAAAACTTTTAGCAGACATTGTACCCAAGTTTCTGACCATCATTTTAATATGACTTTGGCAGCACTCGAGCTCCCTGGTGTCATATCTACTACTAGATGTTGGGAACAAAATTAAGCAGTCTTACAGTGAATACTGAATTTGATAAGCAAATGTGTAAGAATAACCAGCATATCATGTTAGATGTTTAAAAGTTATACTTAACTTATTCTTTGCAAATATGTACACCTCATTCTTTTTAAAATAAAAAATATGTTTGAAAATATCTTTCTTGTGTCAGACACAAGAATTTTTTGGTATGGGTACTGTAACTCCAGGCAGAGGTTACTGGGTTTTTAGTTAGATTCTGTGAAGTGCAATAAACTGGAATGAACATGCTAAGTTAAACCAGAAAACATTGGCTGAACTGACTGGTTGCTGTTTGTCTTGAGTGAAGTGTGTGGGGCTGGAGTTTACCTCCTCACACAACAAGAGGCATGTCCTCTAGATCCCTGGGAACCTCCAGACAGGAATCTTTGGAGCACGAGCTCTGCATCTGACTGCCCTTTTCTTCAGGATCAAATGTCATTGCCGTGGACCCTCTCTCAAGTCCTGCATTTCCCTCTTCCTTTGCCTCTGGTATTTCAGCCTGGCGCTCTTCCTCCATCTTGCTGTCTGATCTTACCTCCTCAAGCATGACACTAGCATCACATGGCCCAACCAGTCCTCTGACTTCAGGCCGGTCAGTGCCCCAGTAGCCTGTACCGCTCACCAAGTCCATGTTGGACCTGGAGGTGCGTGGGGCATAAGCGCGGCGCTGAATGAGGCAGACCTGGCATGCCAGTACCACGGTGGCAACTAGCAGACAGACAATCAGCCCCCCTGCTGAACCTATAGCAATCAGACCCATCTCTGTGTCGATCAAGCAGTCAGCACGAGTGCCATTGCTCTCTGTGTCAGGTGAGTTTGTGTGGCCAATGGTAGTAAAGCTGGGCTCCACAGCTGGGGCTGAGCTGCCACCTTGATCTTCTGTTTTGTACGAATTTGGCTGCAAGGTTGAAAGGTCTTGGTCTGCATCCGTAGGACAGAACGGCAGCTGGTTGAGCAGAAGAAACAGCCAGAGAGAAGTTCTGGTGCCTTCCATTATGCTCTGAAATTAAGAGCGGAACTGTAGGCTTAGTGCATCACTTAAAACATTCACCTAAACTGTTAAAGGTGAATGTAAATTCGCAAAATCACTCAAAGCTCTGATGAAGCCACTACTCAATTTCTTAAATGATGCCATCGCACAAAATTCAGACCAAAAAGTTGATTTTACAATTAAGTTTGCCCCTTAATGATTTTAAAAGTTTCATTTTTAATGTGAGCGTGATCTTGTATTGACAATACTTACTTGCAGTCTTATGTGGAGGTCTTGGTGGAAGGATGGAGTGAGACACCTGCTGCAGACAGGCTCTTGAGATGCTCTGAACTCACTTCCTGACCCCCTCTCTGGGTCTTTTTCTGCTCTGGTTATTTTGGGGCCTCTCGCTGATACCACACACACTGAAGAGCTCTTACAAGAAAAGACAGACACAAAAAAATTTTCTCAGAACCCAAATGGCTGTCATTAGTGTCACATATTATGCTTTAAACAGGCTCATTTAGGCAGGCTCATGTACACAACTAACCCCAAACACAATAATGCATTATAAACTGAATTTTAATTTGACCTGGCTAATTTTTTTAATCTCTTTTCCTCAGGTTCAAAACAGGCCAGATCAATGGTGACCTGCTCATCTACCATGTCCTCCTAACTCTCAAACCCTACTACGCTAAACCCTATGAGATTGTAGTAGACTTAACACACGTAGGACCCAGCAATCGCTTCAAAACCGACTTCCTGTCCAAGTGGTTTGTGGTCTTTCCTGGCTTTGCCTACGAGAATGTATCAGCTGTCTATGTCTACAACTGCAACACCTGGGTGAGGGAGTACACTAAGTACCATGAGCGGCTACTGACAGGCCTGAAGGGCAGCAAGCGTCTCCAGTTCATTGACTCTCCAGCTAAGCTGGCAGAGCACATCGAACCTGACCAACAGAAGCTGCCCGCAGCCACACTAACCTTGGAGGAAGACCTCAAAGTGTTTCATAATGCCCTCAAGCTGGCCCATAAAGACACCAAGGTCTCAATAAAGGTGAGGATGCAGCCAGCACATAGCAGTTTGTACTAAGAGGTGCTGAATACCTTATAGACTAAAAGAATTAGATTAGAGAAGGTATGTTCATTAGAGAAATTCAAGCAACCCTTGGGTTTCCTAAGTGTGTTTTCTTGTTGATCAGGTGGGCTCGACGGCAGTTCAGGTGACCTCAGCTGAGCGGACCCGTGTCCTTGGACAGCCCGTCTTCCTCAATGACGTCTACTACGCCTCAGAGATTGAAGAGATTTGCCTGGTGGATGAGAGCCAGTTCACCCTCACCATGGCCAATCAGGGCACACCACTCACATTCATGCATCAGGAGTGTGACGCCATCGTCCAGTCCATCATCCATATCCGGACACGCTGGGAGCTGTCACAGCCTGACTCCATCCCACAGCACACCAAGATCCGACCAAAAGATGTACCTGGCACTCTGCTTAACATTGCCCTGTTGAACCTGGGCAGTTCTGACCCAAGCCTCAGGTCAGTCCCGTTGGGCACTTAACAGTTATTCTGGACCCAGAAAAACACAGTAGCCTCACCAACTCAGTAAGAAAAATGTGAGGCTGCATATGAAAAAGGGGTCTCCATGTATTTGAGACACCAAGGGTTTTCTTCTTGCCAAACAAGTTGTAATTTCTGCTGTGGACACTTCTCAGGGGGAAGAATTAACAATTCAGTGTAAAAAGTAAAATCCATATTGTTGTCTAAACTGCAGCAGCACTTGCTTTTGTATCAGGATTGGTAAGTACCAAAATTTGAAATTTGTTTTAGGAAACAACTGTTAAATTATCTTGTGTGGTTTCAGTTCCAACTTAAATGACACTACACAGAGAAGCTGTTAAAACTTGAAAACAGTTTTTTGCACTACTCTTATTGACAGAGTCTAACACCTCTTACTTGTTGTCTATCCCACATCCAGGTCTGCTGCATACAATCTATTGTGTGCTTTGACCTGCACCTTCAACCTGAAGATAGAGGGTCAGCTGCTGGAGACATCAGGCCTCTGCATCCCTGCCAACAACACCCTCTTCATAGTCTCCATCAGCAAGACTCTGGCTGCCAATGAGCCCCATCTGACACTGGAGTTTCTGGAGGAGTGCATTTCAGGCTTCAGCAAGTCCAGTACGTCTATTTAACACAGCTGCCAGGAGACATACACATGCTCTCACATGCGTGTGTGTGTATCCACCTTATTCCTAGCCCCCATGATCCGTTGCGGGAATTATATGCGTGACTTCCACCATTGAATCGAAAACGGTAATTTCCAATGGTAACACTGAGTCTGTTAAATGGGATCCTACATTTCCCATGATGCAAGCAATAGCAGCATTTTGTTAGACCGTCTCTGCCAGGTAAATACCCTCGTCTGTCAAACTGCAAATTTGACAAAGCTCCTCCAGAGCCACCGAAGACACTGTACAATGGTTTAAACATGCTGAGTGAGTATTCGTCATTCTGAGTTAATGGGGAAAGGTGTTTTTGCACAGTAAAAGCAATTATCGGAAGTGCATTGATTAGTGTTGGTTTTCCGTTGCAGGTATTGAGCTGAAACATCTCTGCCTGGAGTACATGACACCCTGGCTGCTCAACCTGGTTCGTTTCTGTAAGCACAACGATGATGCCAAGCGTCAGCGTGTCACTGCCATTTTGGATAAACTCATCACCATGACAATCAATGAAAAGCAGATGTATCCCTCTATCCAGGCCAAGATCTGGGGCAGCCTAGGCCAGGTGAGTCTACCACACCAATAGCCTTACAAGTCAAACTGTGTTGTGGATTTGGCCTCTACTGTAACTTTCTCACTGTGTCCCCAGATAACAGACCTGCTGGATGTTGTGTTGGACAGCTTTATTAAGACTAGTGCCACGGGAGGCCTGGGCTCCATCAAAGCAGAGGTTATGGCTGATACTGCAGTGGCTCTGGCTTCAGGGAATGTCAAACTGGTCTCCAGCAAGGTGAGCTAATACATTCTGGAATAGTGTCTGCAGGGTTACCTGTGCTCAGCACATATTTTATCATAGACATATTTTATTGATGAAGTCTGAAGCTGTTCGAGGCTGAGAAATAAAGCCAAAGCAGAAGTGCCAAAAACTGCCATTCTTCTAATGGCCACTAGAGGCTGGCTCCAAAGCAGAGTCAGTCCCCATAGACCCCCATGTTTAAATGCCCAACCTTACAGCAGAAATAAACATGTTTACAAAAAAACAGCGTTGGTCTCTATAGCTATTTTCAACATTTATGACAACTGTACAGGGGGTGAATTTTTGTATAGCTCACCCCTTTACACTTTATTAAGGCCCAAAGTTGTGCATATTTAAGGGCAGGGCTGCTTTGAGTGACAGACTGCAAGGCCTCACCACAATCTGTGAGTCAGATCCACTCCTCGCTCCTTTACAGCTCTAGCCTCTTGTCCAAATATGGTCACTTCTGGCTTCAAAAAGCCAAGATGGGGATGGCCGAAATGCCAAACTCGAGGCTTCAAAACAGTAGTTCACAAAACAGTGGGTGATGTCACAGTAGCGACGTCTATTATTTGTACAGTCTATGGGTATTAATGACCTCTACCTTGTCAGAGGAGACTTCACGTCTGTTTTTTTTTTTTTTTTCCACCCAGTGATCTGAGTGTTTGTGAGCAAATACCTCAACCTGTCATATATTCATATAATTCAACCTGTTTTGAAAGCCTCTACATGGTGTTACCCCTGTTTATTTGTTTGTAATAATTTCATACTTGTTGCATTGTATTCAGTTGGCCAAATTCAAAAGGTCATCGTCTTTGTCAAATAACATCAATAGCAGAGAATCATTCGCAATTAGAATCCCGCCAACTTTTAATGAATGGAAGCCATATGAAAGTTGGAGGAATGAAGTGGCAATTTGGACCAAAGTCGAGGCCGGTTCTACGCAGGGGCAAGAGGGGGCAATGCCCCCTCAAACAAATGTCTTGCCCCCTCACATCAAATCCGCCGAAAAAGGCACAAAACAGAAAAGTTTTGTCATCTGTCTCCTAGGGCTGGGCGATGTGGCCTAAAAAAAAAATCTCAGATTTTTTCACAACAAATCCGATTCACGATGTAAATCGATTTTTCAGCTCTAATTAAAATCAATTTTCAGAAAAATATTTGCGGCCTGGTAGCATGTATCTGGGCTCCAAAACTTTCAGCATGTGAATAAACCCTGGCTTTTCCACGGGAAATATGGGCACCATATCTCTTGCAAGATACATCACGACTGCATCCGTGATCGCTTTCCACCAGGTCCCTTTCTCATCATACGGCAGTGTTTCCCCTACCATTATATTGAAGGTCAAGTTAGTGTTATTTAATTTTGTTTTCTATATAGCTCCAGATCACAACAGAAGTCATTTACAGGTCTATACCCTGTCCTTTTATCAAACTAACTAAAGAGCCTTATGTTATTTATCTTGTTTACACAACGGCATGTCAGTTCTGTCTGTACATGGTGCACGTTTACAGTCCTCCTCTGCTCTGTGTCACGCACGGCGGAGTTCGGCCCCAATGCGCGCACACACAGACATGTGCACGCGCACACACATACACGCGCACACACACAGACACAGGTGAACACACTAGAGCGCAGCTCAGGATGCATTTTCCGGAGTCAAGACAATTATAACTGAGCCTGGCCCGAACCTGCAGCACGGCACCGAACACACAGACTATGGAGAGGAGCCTGCGTCCAGGCGTTGTCACGTAAATAACAAATTCAAGCATAGGGGAATAAGGATATTTTCATAGGGAGCAACACCTCTCCCACTCGGCAGCATGCCTCTGTTTGAGGTGCTGCAGTAAATTGGTAGTACTGCTACCTTGGGTCGCAACAGCCTTCAAACACACTTTGCAGCAGGGTGCTGTTTATTCTGTCTGACGCCACAAAACCGAACTCGTTCCCTTTCTTGAGAATGAGGTATTCCCCGCTCGCTGCCATGATGTTTGTGTATCAAGTGCGTGGGGGGGCAGGGGGGGAGCCCACTCTGAACTACGGGTGCCCAGCGGGGAGCATCAGTGGCGGATGTTAATCAACCTAAACTACAAATTTGAATTAATCAATAAAATTGATTTATCGCCCAGCCCTACTGTCTCCACTCCACTCCGTGCTGTGTGCTGGCTGTGTGTGATCTACTGTCTGCAGTCAGCAGAGACCCTCCCCCCAGTAAACACCCAATCACTATTTAGTATGCAAATGAGCCAAGATGCATCGGCGTCAGGTTTCTCAGTCTCAGTGAGGCAGAATGCAGCAGTAAAGTGAAGCTCTGTTAAACTCGTCGTAGCGTCTCATGTCGTAAGATACTTAATATATAGTTAACAACAAAAAAGCAAAAGTAAATGTAGCAGTGTGAGCCTGTCAGTGCGAACGTTTCTTCAATCACACAAGCACAGTGAGAGATGAGTGCCTGCTGCATGTCACATACTGAGGACAAATGCCCTGTATGTGCCAGACCCCTACATAAAGCCCCGCCCAGCCTCTAGTTAGTCAAGTCAAAATTTATTATAGCCCAAAATGACAAAAAATGCCTCAATGTGCTTTATATAAAAACACATAACATAACATAACAAATAACACAACAAATAAAATATATAAAAACAAGTGAAATGACTATGTAGAACAAAATAAACAAACAAAACAAAATGAAAACAAAGCAAAAAAAAACAAAAATAGCATTGGCACTTGTATATATTAAAAACTAAATATAAATTGATGCGCACAATGACTGAGTAGTAGTAGATAACCATGATGTAGTATGTAAGGACAGAGACTATGTGATGTTAAAGGCAGATGCAAAAAGGTGTGTTTTGAGTTTACTTTTGAAGGAATCGACTGTGTTGACTTCACGGATTTGAATGGGAAGGCGGTTCCAGAGGAGAGTGGCTCGGTATGAGAAGGCTCTACCACCTTCTGATGATTTATTAATTTTGGGGATGGATAGGAGACCGACATTATGGAATCTTGGAGGCCTGATTGATAAACATGGAGTAAGTAGAGATGATAAGTAGGATGGTGCAAGTCCGTGTAATATTTTATAAGTTAAAAGCAGAATCTTGAAGTCCGATCTAGTGTGTACAGGGAGCCAGTGTAATGAAATGAGAACAGGGGTGATATGGTAAGATTTTCTGGTTCTGATTAATATCCTGGCAGCAGTATTCTAAATGAGTTGTAGTTTCCTAATGGTTGAATTGGGTAAGCCAGAGAAAAGTGTATTGCAATAATCTAATCGGGATGAGACAAAAGCGTGAACCAGTGTTTCTGCATCAGTCATGGAGAGAATGGGACGAATCCTGACAATATTGCGCAGGTGAAAATATGCTGTTTATGTTATATTATTAATATGGTCTTCAAAGGAGAGATTAGGATCGAATAAAATACCGAGATTTCTAACACAGGGGCTTTGTGAATTGATAGTACCAGCTAAGTTTAAGGTGAGATTGCAGAATTTGTTTCTGATGTGCTTTGGACCTACGATTAACATTTCAGTTTTTTCAGTATTTAAGAGAAGGAAGTTTGACGACATCCATTGTTTGATCTCTTGTATGCACTGTTCTAGGTGGATCAGTTGATGAGAGGTGTCAGGCTTGATGGATATGTAGAGCTGAGTATCATCTGCATAAAATTGGGAACCTAATTTGTATTTATTGATTACCGAGGGGTAGCATGTAAATAGTAAAGAGAATGGGACCAAGCACAGACCCTTGTGGTACACCATAATGGACCTTTTTGCATTCTGAAGAGCAGTTATTATGAAAAACAAAGTGAGATCTGTCGGTAAGGTAGGATTTGAACCAGGCGAGAGCAGAGTCGGTGAGTCCTATGTAGTTTTCTAGATGGTGAAGTAGAATATGGTGATCAAGTGTGTCAAACGCTGCGCTGAGGTCTAGTAGCAGCAATACTGAAGCTGAGTCGGAGTCGGAGGAGAGTAGTAAATCATTGACCACTTTTGTCAGTGCAGTTTCCGTACTATGGAATTTTCTGAAACCGGATTGATGAGGGTCGTATAGATTATTGAAGGAGAGGTGATCAGTGAGTTGTTGGGCTACTGCTTTTTCTAGGATTTTTGAAAGAAAGGGGAGATTTATAATTGGTCTGTAATAATTGATCACATCAGGGTCCAGGTTATGTTTCTTGAGTAGTGGCCTGATTACGCCTGTTTTGAAAGATGCAGGTACTGTTCCAGTGGTAAGAGAGCTATTAATTATATGTAGTAGTAGTAGTGGGCTAAGAATTGGGAAGAGGTCCTTAATGTACTTAGAGGGAATAGGATCCAGTAGGGAGGTAGTGGGATTGGAGGAGAAAACCAGTTTAGAAAGAGTTTCATTGGAAATTGTCTCGAAGTGAGTGAGTTTGCAAGGTGAAGACAGGTCGTATGAAACCGCCATGTCCTGGGTGGGAGATGGGAGAGAGAGAGGTTATTGCTTTTCTGATGTCAATTTTAGTGGTGAAAAATTCTATGAAATCAGAAGCGGTATGAGGAATATTACATATAGGGGATGGTTTACATGTTAATTTAGCTACAGTGTCAAAGAGAAATTTTGAGTTATTTTTATTATTTTGTATAAGTTCAGAAAAGTAAGCTGTTCTAGTGGCACTAAGAGTGTGTTTATATTCATGAAGGCTGTTTGGCCATTCAAGCCAAAAATTATTTAGCTTGGTTGATCTCCATTTATACTCGAGCTTTCTGCATTTTTGTTTCATAAGCCGAGTGTTTTGATTGTACCAGGGGGATGGTTTTGGTCTTATTTTTCTGTTATAGAGAGGGGCGACGGAGTTAAAAGTATCCAGTAGTGCAAAATTGAAATTTTCCATGAATTCATTTAGGCAACAGGACTGATCCATGGTGGTGATAGTTGATTTGAGTTTCTTGGCAAGTTTATGAACAGTGGATAAGTCCGTGCATCGGGGAGTATAGATTTTAGAGTGGCTAATATGACGATTAGAGATTAATGTAATTTTAAAGGTAAAGAAATAGTGATCTGAAAGGGCAGGTAGGTGTGGTGAGATAGCTAGATCTGTGAAAAAGAGGCCACGTGTAAGGATCAGGTCAAGTGTGTGACCACAGAAGTGAGTGGGTTCATTGATTTGTCGTGTCAAACCAGTAGAATCGATCAGGTCTAGAAAAGCTGTACTGAGTGGTTCAGATTTATCGTTAATATGGATATTAAAATCTCCCATAATTAAAAAATTATCAGATCGTGTCAGCATGTCACAAAGAAAGGTAGAAAACTCTGATAAAAACTGTGAGTAGGGCTCTGGTGGTCGATATTAAATTGCTATATGAAATGACTATAGCTTGGAATGCATAACAAGTACTTCAAAGGATGTAAAAACGGTGATGTTTCTTGGATTTAACTGAAGAGAACTGGATTTATATAGCAGCAACGCCCCCACCTCTTCTTGATTCACGTGACACTTGTAAGCTTGTGTAATTTGGGGGTGATGCCTCATTCAGACTTAGAAAGTCATTTGGTTTTAGCCATGTTTCACAAAGGCCCATTAGATCTATGTTATGGTTATTGATCATGTCTTGAATAAGCAGTGATTTAGAGGACAGTGATCGAATGTTAATAAAGCCTATATTCAAAGTAATACTTTGCAAATTGGCAGAGGATGAACAAGAGGAGGGCTTAATGTGGATAATGTTGTGATGATTTATAGCATTGTTACTTTTATGTTTAATATCCCGGTTTTCACTGATTATAACAGGGATATGACTGTTGTAATGAGGTGGGTGAATATCCATATTGCAGGGATGCACAGGGATATGACAGCTGTCATTGGTGATCTTGTCATCTGAGTGAATTAAAACAAGCGATGAGCCAGCAGGATCCTCACTATCCAGATTGGGTAAATTTGGAGTTAAAGTGAGGTTATTAGGATCATGATGGGATGAAAGTCAAGAGTTAAACGCTATGTGATTATTGAAATTTGACACAAGTGTCTTGGTCCATTTCCAGTTTGGGTGTAAATTGTCGGTTTTGTATAAGTCACCCTTAGACCAAAAAGCGTCAAAATTGCTGATAAAACCACTGGTGGAGCCCAAAAAGTTGGCTAAAACGTTCAGATGAGGATGACAAAATGGGAATAGGACTGGAAAAGATGCAGCATTTGCCTAGGCTTTCAATGGTTAATGCGAGTGACTCAATCTCATGCCGGAGTTTGATTGATTGTCTGGTTGTGACGTCATTCGTCCCACAGTGCAACAGTACAGTGTGGACGGAGGGGTAAAGTTCAAACAGCATGGGTTACAGTTCAATGAAATCTGCGACTCTGCCGCCAGAGAGGCAGCGTTACAGCTGCTGTACATGGAGAGTTTAGGTGGAAGCTGGCGATTTACCAGGCTAACTTAGCCTGAGTGTCAGACTGAAGCTCCCAGAAGCTTCAGTCTGACATGGCTTCCATTGAAGGCGATTTACAAGGGGGAGGGAATTTGATTTTTCCCTAACCAATCAGTAGAGATCAACGACTCACCCAGAATCTGACGTCATTAGTATCCATGCCTCGGGGGTGCCGAAAACAAGCGAGCATTGCCCATTTAAAATGTCTCTGTCGTCGTGCATGCCCAGCTGCATCGCCGTTAAATCCAGTTTAGTAGCTTCCTTAATTTGGTCCTCCATTAACGCGAGTAGTGGCGAAATACCTCGATAGCATCGTTAATGTGGTCTGTAGGATCTGTAGCGGTCGCCATTGTTGCTATCCTCACCAGTTACCCACCAGCGCACAGCGTGGCGCTGATTGGCTAATCGCTAGACCCCCGGCGTTCATTGGTCCGTCCATCGTTTGGACGAGATAAATCGCAAATTCATTGAAGTATGCCAGACCAGAGATGCAAGTCTACTCAGTTGAGTGGGCGGGGTCTATGGTCTGGAACCAGGCTAGGGCTAACTGTATTAGTCACATTGGCACTGCAGGGGGAGGTGGCTTCGTTATCAGACAGCTGTGTGGAAAAGGGGGTGTTGGCTGCATCAGTAGCTTGTCCTGGAGCATGAGTGTTTTTTACACTGGGGTCAACACTACACCTGGATAGCTGAGCTGAAAGTCTGGGATATTTACTAATGGGAGAGCTATCTCTGGAGTTGGGATTATGCGGAGAGCGGGGTCTTTTCAATGATGCTGTAATTTGTTTGGCTACGGGAGTGTGAGAAATGTGTGGGGAAATTGGGTCGGACTTGTCGGCGGCTTCACGAGGGGCGAAGTAGTTGAAGAGCTGAAGCGGGCCATCTTCTCCACTTGGATCGTAAAGAGGAAGGGAAATTTTCCTCGTGCCCCTCACCACCAATGTCCAGGAAGAGCAACCGGGAGCAGGGGATTCATTGTCCGGCGATTCCAGACAAGCCAGCCGGGAGGAGAGCTCCGTCTGTCGCTGGAGAAGTTAAATGATAAGGGACTCAATGGATTTCAACTCAGTTTTTATAGCCTATCTGTGATTGTTGATGACGCAGCCATCATTCGGGAGAAGACTTCAGTCGGATAAACAGAAGTGCTGGAACAGGTAAAGTGATTTATTCTGGTTAATCCTTGAGTGACGGTAACTGTTCATATAACGTTAGTTCACAGTCAGTGCCAGCAGGGAGATGGGATGTACTGTAGTATGTGGCTCGCAGTTAGGCTGGTGAGGTGAGGTGATCCGGAGACTGAAAGCAAAGAAAACAGAAAAAACTTCGGCAGCAAAGTTGATTGTGTGGCTCCGTTGTTTACTTTATGGTGACTGTAGCAGTTTGAAAACAACCACCATATAAGATGTTGTGGTCCGCAATCAGGGACAGCAGTAAGAACAGTAAACTGGAAACCAAGAGTGTTTTCCGGAAATAAAACTTACCGGCAATGGGCCCGGTAAAGGGCCCGGTTGTGGTGATCCAGCTCTTACCATTGGTATAGATCGAAAAGTGGCTGAAGGTATGTCGTTTGCTACTCAGCGGCATATACCAATCCCCAGACTGGCATACAGATTCTCAGAGTGGTATACTGCTATTATGCCACTGTTATTCCACCGACTCACAACGGTATGTGCCACTTGAGATTGTTATGGCACTGAGAGACTGTTGGATGGGTACCGCCCCCTGATGAATATGCAAATGTAATGCCACTGGGCTGGTTTGACGACAAGTACTGCCGTAAATGTATACATTTTTTTGTCTTTATTGACAATATACAATATCACGTCTCAGCCTAAAGAAATGATCAAAATGAGTGAACAAATTTAATGGTGAATTGTGACACATTCATTTTATATCTTAAAATCAACGTTTGCATCCCAGTTGGTGGCCACTAGCATCATATACACGACATATTCCTCTGGCTCATCAGTGGTATGTCCATGCCTAAAGGCTTATACCGCTGGAAGTGTCCATGCCTAACAGCTTATACTGCTGGAAGAGTAGCGGTATGTCCATGCCTAAAGGCTTATACCGCTGGAAGTGTCCATGCCTAACGGCTTATACCGCTGGAAGAGTAGCGGTATGTCCATGCCTAAAGGCTTATACCGCTGGAAGTGTCCATGCCTAAAGACTTATACCGCTGGATCAATTGGTATATCGATGCCCAAAGGCTTATACGCTGGATCAGTGTGTCGACGCAGGACATTATGGTGCTGAAGCAGGAGTGGTGTGTCGTAGCAGGGGCGCAGTGTTGGCTGAATGAGACTTGTGATATTCAAGGACATATGCTGCTGCATAGACATGAGTAGAATAGCATGATCCAAGACCTAGATGAAACATAGGAGTAACAATTAAATTGAGACACAAAAATTCCAACATTTCTTTTCACAATAAGTATACAGTAAAAGTACAGTAAAACTACCAGGTGATTATATATAAAAATCACCTGGTAGTTTTACTGTAACAAGCACATGCACACACACATATACAGACATACATACATACACACACGCACGCACACACACACATTGATTGACAATAGTTAGAAAATATCTCAATGTATAGTAAACATGATACATAATATGCCACAATGGTTGATGTTCTGCGAAGTAGATTTTATATGAAGTAATGTATTATTGTGTTCTCCTAATAATGAAAACCTGTCACTAAGTATTGTTTTGTTGGTTGACTCAAAGTTTCTGCTATCGATTAGTCAGACTGGCTATGGTGGCTGGGCTAACATTAGCCATGTTAGCTAAGGCTAGCGCTTTCATTAGCTTTAAGTAGTTTATAGGTGGACATTTAGACATATTACTTTACTATCATATCGTAAGAGTCCCACGTATAATTACTGTCTATATGCGTACATCCCAACAACATAACATACATACGTTCCTTTACTTGCGGTAAAGTGTTAAGTTATCTATAAAGACAAAGTACTTGTCGTCAAACCAGCCCAGTGGCATTACATTTGCATATTCATCAGGGGGCGGTACCCATCCAACAGTCTCTCACTGCCATAACAATCTCCAGAGGCACATACCGTCGTGTGTCGGTGGAATAACAGTGGCATAATAGCAGCATACCACTCCAAGAATCTGTATGCCAGTCTGGGGATCGGTATATACCAGTCTAGGGATCTGTATGCCAGTCTAGGGATCGGTATATGCCGCTGAGCAGCAATCGATATACCTTCAGCCACTTTTCGATCTCGGCACTACTGCCGATATCAGGCGAAGGTATGTAGAAGGAGCGTGAAGGATTGCAGGCTCGAATGACGGTGGTTAAAAGCCGGTGTTTTGGTGGATATAGGCCAACGTGAGCCGCTCGTGAGCCATAAAAACATCTTAAAATCCAAGTCTGATGGTTAAATTCCTGAGTGTGTTTACACAATGCGGTCATAAACAACAATAATCTAAAGACTGTATCCTGTAAAATGAGGCTAAAATTGAATACAACTCGGTGTTTCTCGGAGCTTCTGATGGGTACACACAGGCGCCGACACATGCGCAGTCACTCTCTGCACACTGTTTTTTGATAATCACAGCGATTTTTACAAAGCTTTTATTAACTTTTCACTCCTGCAGCTTTCAGTAGCTCAAAGGAGAGTGGAGTGAAGAGAAATCTGTTAAATTGCTAACCAAAAAAAAAAAAAAAAGACTAAAAAACCCAAAACAAAACAAAAAATATATTAAATGTTTTGCTCTAGCCTATATCTGTTGTGTTTGTTAGTTCTGTTAGTTTGAGAAGTTGTTTTTTATAAGACTAGCTTTGGTAAATACTGGCTATAGTGAGGTTATTGTAATTATTAGGTTCAAATTTATTTGATATGTCTAGATGCCTAATGGCCATCCAGTAAGATAAATTTTAAGATGGTTGTGCAGGGATGAAGGATATTTTTATTTTATTTTTTCTTAATTTTTATTTTATTTTTTTATTTATTTTATTTTTCAGTTTTCCTCCCTGAGGGATTGCCACCTTATTGTGGTCAGGGGGTTTGCGCGCCTCAGTGACCCTAAGAGCTATACCAGCAGGAGCTTAGTCTTCAGGTGGGACACCCAAGTTGGACAGGTCTTAGGGTAGAGGCCTGACAAAGTGCAATCCATAGGCCCGTTTCTACCGCAGGAACTTCGGGGTAATTTTACGGGGCCGGGGCCGTTGGTGCGTGTCTCCACCGCAGGAACTACCCCAAAAGGACAGAGTTCCGAAACTTTTACAGGGGCTAAACAAGTCCCTGCCTCGGAGTAGATACTCAGAACGGCCCCGAGAAACTCCTGGATGGAGCTTAGGGATTACTTGGTGCTGATTGGATATACACAAGGCGGGATGTGACGTTTTGTAAATAACAACATGGTTATCGTAGTTTAGCTAGGCTAACCGTTAGCTGTTAGCGGTGTCTGTAATAACTCAATAACTGGTCCATGAAAAAAATATTTTTTCCAGCGGATATCTTAGTTACAACATGATTGAGCTAGCAAAGCAGTTTTGTGTTGCTATGTGTGGTATTTATTCAGTTTTGGGAAATCAAGATGTCTAGAAAGCATCAGCTGACAGGGACAGCTAACAGCAGCAGTAAAGCTAACATCAGGACGTCATGTGTTAAAAGCCTCCTGTTGTCGGATACAACATGAAACTACTCCAGTTAGCTCAATCATGTTGTAACTAAGACATCCGCTGAAAAAAAACATTTTTTTCACAGACCATGACTGGAGTTATTACAGACACCGCTAACGGCTAACAGCGTCCCTACGCCCCTACATTGCCCCGGTCAAAATGGTCGCGCAACGATTACGTCACATACAGAGCCCGGTAACTTTACAGGGACCTTCCTTCTACTCCGCTCTCTCGGTGGAGACACGGCGGTTGAGAGGGCCGAGCGAGGAGACGTTCCTGTAGTAGTTCCTGCCCCCCCAGTTAGTACAAGGAACTTCTTCAGTGGAAACGGCCTCATTTCTTTAGGTTGGGAGTTGGACACACACAGCTAACAACAACCCAATTCCATTTAGAAAACACTGTTATCAACAACAAAACAAGCGGGAAGCACATTTGAGACCACGGTGCTTTGACACCCTCTATAGGGCACTCACACAGCATCCCCACATCTTGCGAGCGAGTGAGTGAGTGAGTGAGTGAGTGAGTGACCTTTATTTGTCAGCTCTACCTATGGCAAAAATGTGCTGGAGCATGATGCCCCCTTCACATTTATGACTGCCCCCTCATATATGCCTGGAACCGGGCTTGACCAAAGTTATAGAAGTTGAGAGCAAGTAAGCTAGTGCTTGCTGTGTTTTTGGTGCTGTTGGAAAGAGCAGATGAAACAGCAATAGAGCTGCCACTGTGAAGCTTTTTAGTTAAGCGATTATAAGGCTTGTTGTTGCTACTTAAATGACCAAGATGACACAGTTTTACAACAAATTAGATACTTGTACATGGTTCAGTGGTAGGTCTGGGCAATATGACTATGTGCAATATATTGATATATTTTCAAGCACGATATAGATTTAGACAATACAGTTTATATTGATGTAGGCAGTGGTCGAAATGTTAATTTTTAACAAGGGGGATGCAATGTAGCTTTGATTTTTTTGCATGCACACATCATCAAATATGACAGCACAGATGTGCAAAATTAATCAAGACAAAGAAAAATGGCATGACCTACACCTGCTGCCTTAAAAAAACACAAATAATGCAGTAGTATTGCTATTGCAATACAGACAAAAAACATTTTAGAATATAAATGAGAGTAATTCTGAAATAGCTGTGAAAATTAACCTTAGAGTCACTCTTATCCTATAGACATTTCCTTAGCCAGTTATAATTTCTCCTTACCTGTGAAGGCTTGGGCTGATAATTGGTGCTGCTGTCAGGTCCCTGTCCTGATACCTGCCTGGTTTCTCCCTGTCCCTGTTCTACAGTATCTATTGCAATAATATAGATAATAAATGTGCAAAGCAAAATTCGTAAATAGAATTAGGAATAGTAGTGGTGACATAGCTGTGGAAATTAATCGCACAGTCACTTTTGTGCTCTCTCAGCCAGTTAGAATCTCTCCTCACCTGTGAAGACCCTGCATGATCATCCTTGCTGGCCTCTGGTCCACTGTCTCCTCCCTGACCCTGCTCTTTCTATTGTAGCAATAAAGATTAAAAAAAATATGTGCAAAGCAATAGTGAGCACAAGTTCTTATTGAGGAGGAGTGAGTTTTTTCCTAGCATGAAACTAGCTAGCAAGGTATTTAACATAGGAAACATTAACATTAGTATTCTTGTTAACTAGCCTAACTTGATATATAGACATCTATTTATTAGTCATCATTTAGTTAACATCTACATGCAACAGCATTACTCAACTTACACGGTTTGTTTGGAAGAAACTGTACAAGGTTTTTTGCTTCTTGCTGGATGGTTTGCTGAACATAGTTAACACAGCGGCACTGCTCAGTAGCACACGTCTCTTGATTCTGATCACAACATGAAAGCATGCGTATGCGCCTAGCACTGTCTACTCATGGTGCATTTAAAGATGGCTCGGAAAAACACGTTACCACATGTTAAAAAGTGTGGGGAAGTGCGGGGGACATGTCCCCTGTGCCCCCACCCCCCTCAAATTACGTCCGTGCCTGCACACACAGATTCTAGATTAACAACGGGGATGCTTTTTGGTCAATTTTCTAAAAAAAGGATGGTATCCCCCCTCATCCCCCCTCAATTCGACCACTGGATGTAGGGTCAAGTTGCATTACATAATGCCGTTCTTCCAAAAAGCAAAGCATCTCTCCTCTTTCACACTCTCCGCACAGCTCCACCCCACACACCCCCTCACAAGTTCTCCAGTAACACTAAGAGAGACAAAGAGGTGCTGCTCTGTTTAATGTGTTTGTCAATAACTCCACAGTGCGACATCAGTCTATATCTTACATGTGCTACACTAAATCCTCAGATAAAAAACCTGCTGGATTTTGTCTCTGAATGTTGTCACTAAATGGTATTTGTCCTGCCCCCCCTCTACTGTGATTGGATGGCTGGGTAAAAAGTGACAGTAGTAAGACCAGCATTTTACCTAAAGCTTAACAGTTAAAAAAAAAGGCAAACATGCAGCGCTCAGTGCAGAATAGACGCTCAGCGCCTCGATGCATTGAACTGAAACATGAAACATGTCATGAAATGAAGAAGGTCTAACCTCATGAAAACTGAAAAAAACCATGAACCTAGCAGTTGTGGGGCTTGGCTCCCCTGGCTTGCTTGTGAGTAGCATGGTATTGGAATATTGCAGTTATCACGACAGCCCTAAACAGTAACAGAAATGGTGGGATTGGGATGATTTTAATTAGGACACTGGCATTGACACATTACTTGTGAACCTAATGATTTGTTTCTCAGAGAATAACAGGAAATGACAGGACCTTTGAGGCTTACTTGAGCTTTGATTGCATTTTGAGAGACAGTAGTTTATCTGTCTCTGGTCTGACAAGCTCTGGTCATTACTGTGTGAACATGATGGACAACTGAAGCAAGAATGTTCAATGCAATCACAAAGTGGTGGCAGCTGCTTAAAAAAAACTCTGAAGAAATATATTCAGCAGAAAAACAGAAAACATGATGATGCTTCATAAACCATTTGGTCATGCTTCTGCCGACAGACTACAAGGGCTTCCAAATAGTTAAGGTGACAGAGATACAGAATGTAATATCATCCCGCAAAAAGTTGTAGGTGACTGTGAAATGGGTCAAAGATAAAAATAAGAGTGAACCAAAGCCTGCTGTTGGCCTCCCACTGGCATCTTAGTATAATGAGACTTTGTGTGTGATTTACATTAAGTAAAACCAGGTGTGTAATATCTGTATGTTACTGACCAGTTCACACAGTTTAGTGGAGGCAGCAGTCTGACCACATAGAAACCTTCTGGAATAGTGAAACACTTGATGATGACGATGGTGAGATGAGAGATATGGCAGAAAACTTAAACACAGAAATAAAGATGACCTGCATACAGCCTATGGAACAACAGATTGCAGGAGCGACAAAACCAAACACTTACTGAGATCATAAACAAGGTAAAGACAAGTAATAGTTGTGACAATAACACTGCAATGGATCAGGCTCTTATGGAAAAGAGCACTATGCAAGTGTGCCCTCTGTGCTAACCAGTACACCCTCAGCTTTAGAGAGCACAGCAAAAAGTGAATGGATGGCACTAGTGCTGTCACAGTACCAAAATTGGGACCCACAGTACGAGACCAGTGAAAGTATCATGGTTCTGAGTAGTATCACGATACCACAGCAAAAATGAGGCAGACTTGCCTTTTGTCATTTATTAAAAGATAAATCACTTTTCTATAGTACATTGATATTTCAATGGACTAAATTACTTATTGACTTATTCATACTTCAAGAACAGCATCAATAAGTGATTAACATAGGGGGGTTCAAAACAAAATAAATAAATAAAATAAAAATCAACCAAAAATCAACCAGCCACCCTCCTCCTCTGACAAGTTAAGAACAGTCCCATAAGTGCGGTGAGGTTTGTGAACAGTTACCTGCCACAAAGAGAGAAATGTGAACGGCTCGTTTCTCCTCTGACACGTCACATACCTGTGTGCCACCACGGCTCTGTTGTTCAGGTATATCTGGGCAGTCATGACACCAAGGAAATTATTGGACCTGGAGCCGGTAAGCCGTTATCTTGCGCCACGGAGCACTATGGCCGCTGTATCTGTGACCCCCGTTCAACCAACAACCAGCAGGATTTGCCTTTCGTTTCTGCTGCTTGTTGAAATCTGGACACTCACCTTCTTGCGATTGGACTTTTAACTTATCCCACAGTAGTGGTACCATGAGGTACCATAGTACTACGGTACTCCAACATTATGGTATCATATGTACCGTGGAGTTTAAGTACTGCGGTCTACCGTTGGTATCAGTATACCGTGCAACATTAGATCACACACGCACATCACATCTCTGCTTTGCATGCATCAAGAAAGACTTTTGCAGAAGCAGAATGTTCAGAAAGAATATGGAGAGCACTGTGGAATGGGTGACAAAGGGTACTACAAGTGAGTAGATTATCCAGAGTGGAAAGGACCAGGAGTTGCCATCTATGAGGATGGTGCAGTGGTGTTTGTCAGGCATGGAGGGACCTGCATTAGGGTTCATTATCTCAGACTGAGAGAAGTAAATACAGAAAACAAGGATTGAGATGTCAAGAAGGATGATAGAGAAAATGACACAGACATAGAGGAAGGACAGGAGAATGCTGACAATAGCATAGAGGGCACAGAAGAAACAAGAACTGAGGCACAGCAGGGTTTGAGGCAAACGGAGTACTCAAGAGTGACCACTGGGATGCAGAATGAAGCAGAGCAGCACACAAATGACAAAGAGACACATAGTGATTCAGATCAGGGAACTGATGTCAGTCTGAAAATAGGACAGATGGTGAAATGCAGAGATAGAGACAGAGGTATTCTATACACAGCTTCACTCTTTGGACAGACAGGCAAAGCTACAGATGAATACAAAAACTGGTACAATCTGCTTTACATCGGGCCTACCAATATTGCTGGCACTACAGATTCAGTGGAATAGCGAATCTTCACGACTGCTACTAATACTAATACTACAGATGTTTTTGGAGAAAAAGAGGGGATAAAGAGTTGGAATGATAACATCATCTTTGAGGAAGGTAGGGGTGAGGATGAGGGACAATTCAATTCTATTCATTCTTTATTTCAGACCCAGGGGGATCCATATCACAATAAAAAAAAACCAGCAGAGTAAAAATAAGAAAGAAAAATAACACACAAGATACACAAAATACAAAGCCTTCCACAATGTTCAATGTCTAACATACAGACACGTTCGCCAGTGGTTCCACAGTCTGGAAGAAAATCTGACAGAATTGCGTACAGGGTTAGCCAAAACAGCGATTAAGTCGTTTTCTGACTCAGATGCCCTACACATAAATCCATACATCAGGTTACGTAGAACAGCAGAGCAGGTAGGTACCCCAACACTAACAAACATATGGCTTGCACTTGAGCTTCTTGAAGCTCTCAGCAGCAGCCTCATGCTGTCATTATAAGCCACTGTGAGTTTTCTGATGCTGCCTTGTTTATAACGACACCACAGGTAGAAGTGCATGTCTAACAAATGTGTTTGCACCCACAATAACACATATTGGATGAACACCAAAAGCACAGCTAAATCAGAGCAACAAAAGGACTCACCCACATGTGCTTCAGAGTCTCCTTTTCCATGGATATAGAATAAATCTGCATTTCTGCAGGGTATGGAAATCTTACATGACCTTTACATCAAGCCTCCAGCTGAGGCTGACAAACTAACATTATAGAAGGTCAAGAAGTGTGTTTATACTTTGGCATATGCCTCACTATACTGTTAGAGCAGGGAGAGCAGGAAGAGAAACAGACAGGTGATTCAGCTGGTGTTTTTTAGTGGCACGATCAGGACTGCACTATCATCCTTGCCTACAGTGTGAATGACTTCATATGGGGGAGCATACAAAGTTTCTCCTCAACAGTAAAACCTCATTGAAGATCTATATTCTAAGTTGGATGTGAGGGACTGTTGCACTCAATAATGAAATAATTTCCTGAAAATGTAATGAAAAATTGCACCTAAAAAAAAAAAAAAAGTAATAAAACCAAGTAATGTAATAACTTGACCAATAATAGGATCAAATGTCCCGATTGACATTGTGTTATCACAAAAGAACTGCACTGTAAACTGAAGTGATATCACATATCCAAACCCAAAATACATATTAAAGCTGTTTTGGTGTAAAAACGGGTTGCCATTACTAGAAATCTGGTAATAGTACATAAATACATTCAAACAGTAAAACCAAACTCCTCTCTACCCACTTCCTGCTTGTTGTCACCATCCTGAAACTATTAAAGGAGTTTGGTTGTACTGTTCAAATGTATTTGTTAATGTTAAACATTTATTGGTATTTGTTAGGTTTATAATGAGTGTGTAAACGCCCCTCTGCCCATGCAGGAGTTTATAAGATTGACTCAGGTGAAAAACAACATATAATGGAGACTGATCTGGGCCCCATTTCCCAGAGCCTTCGTAGTGCTATGTGCATCGTAAGTTGTATCTTAAGGTCTCACTTAAGCTTACAGGCTGTTTCCCAGAGTCTCCTTTGGTCTGAACCACTCGTAATGTCCCTTAGTGATGCGCTCTGTTCATCCTCTCTGCCTTTATTAGGCAAAAATTATGCTTTTTAAATGGACAATTGCAGTAAAATTCACATCTAGACTCCTTGCGCAAATTATACCATTAGTTTAAAATTAACTTCATGAAAAATAATAATGAATATTGAATATTATTAATATATAGGTTTATTTATCTATTCATACATTCATTCATTTATTTAATGGAGCTAACTAACTGAGCATATGTTTTTTCTGACGAGGCTACAGGCTGTAGCCCACCACTATATAATAATATTAGTAATAATGATAATAATAATACATTTTATTTGTATAGCGCTTTTCAAAACACTCAAAGACACTTAACAAAAATAAAACCCCCAAAAAACACATATACTGAATATCTGACAGATACTTGAGAAATTGATCAAATTGAAGTATAATGAGGCCGGCTGGAAACTAATCGAGTGAGTGGCACCAGCTATATAGGCAATCAAGCACGTCGCCTCTGCTTGCTTCATTGTAGACGAGATTATGGCTGCATTACAGCGTAGCATTAAGCTCAATCAACTGAACCAAAGGTGTCGCCGTCCGCGTAGACATTTGGTTCATGTTAATCATTTTATAAGGGCAAACTTCAGTCCGATAGATGACAGAGACAGTGCCATCCTGTCAAAATACCGGCTGCCACGTGAGGAGATTCTGAATCTGCCTGCACTTGTGTCCCCGCACATTTCCAGAGCTACCAAGTGCAGCTTTGCCCTCAGCCCAGAGGTACAGCTTCTGACAGCTTTGTGTTTTATGCAGTGGGTAGTTGTTTTGGAGGTGGCACACACACACACACACACACACACACACACAGCAATAAAACATGGATATGCTGCTGCTACAGGTGCCTATTATGTGACAACAGCAGATTTGCAGTCTGTACATTGACAGAAGTATTGCTGGAAAACCTATATGTAAGACAGACACTGGCACTGCAATGAAAGACGTTTGCAGTTATTAATGCTTCAATAACAAATGCATTATCGGTGAGCAGCAATCATAGCCTGAGTGTCAGACTGAAGCTCCCAGAACCTTCAGTCTGACATGGCCTCCATTGAAGGCGATTTACAAGGGGGAGGGAATTTGATTTTTTCCCTAACCAATCAGTAGAGATCAACGACTCACCCAGAATCTGATGTCATTAGTATCCATGCCTTGGGGGTGCCAAAAACAAGCGAGCATTGCCCGTTTAAAATGTCTCCGTCGTCGCGCACGCCCAGCTGCATCGCCATTAAATCCAGTTTAGCAGCTTCCTTAATTTGGTCCTCCATTAACGAGAGTAGTGGCGAAATACCTCGATAGCATCGTTATTGTGGTCTGTAGGATCTGTAGTGGTCGCCATTGTTGCTATCCTCACCAGTTACCCACCGTTGTACAGCTTGACATCAGCATGGCGCTGATTGGCTAATCGCTAGACCCCCGGCGTTCATTGGTCCGTCCATTGTTTGGACGAGATAAATCGCAAATTCATTGAAGTATGCCAGACCAGTAATGCAAGCCTACTCAGTTGAGTGGGCAGGGTCTATGGTCTGGAACCAGGCTACAGCAATCATGTTTCTCTGCTTCATCATTAATCTCCTTGTTTATAACGGTATGCGCATGTAAGTCATTTTTTAATGTGATATACTTCAGGCGTATTAGGACTGGGATTTTCCCAAAACGATGCCAAAACGCTCGTCTGGACGGAAATTTAGTTTTAAAGCGTTGATTTTAAAAATGCCTGTGTATGTGTGGACTAGGCTTCAAATAGATGAGCAGATGTTCTGTAAAAGGCATAGCCTCATTTATGATATAATATTTGATGGAGGTAAAATTATTATGGCAATACTTTTTATAGTACGTCAGGAAAATGTAATTTTCAAATTTGTATTTAACCTAATCCAAAATAACCACCCTTTGAAACAGGAAATATGATAGTCAATTAATTCATTCATTCTCATTTTTGAAGGTCGTTACATCAAGAACTTTGAATGTTTTGAAATGTTGGAGGGTTCCTTATTGTTGTAATTATGTTTTCGAGTGATCTGTCTGTCCCAGTCTTGTGAGTGTGATGTCTCAGGAACACCTTGAGGGACATTTTTATTATTATTATTTAGCACAGTCGTCAAGTTGGACTCAAGGATAAATGAATTAGGTTTTGGTGGTAAAAGGTCACTGTAACTTCACAAAATTACTGAAGAATTCTTATACCATGTATGACAACATTTCACACGAGTGATGATATTTTATATCTAAAGGTCATAAATTGAGGCCTGAAAGAGATGTGCGCCACTTCCCAATGAGATTGTAGAAATGACGTGTAAGAAGCATCATTAAATGTTTAATGATGCCTCTCACAGGTTTTATATCATTTCATAATAAGAATCAAATGTCACACATTCTGGCTCCATATGCATTTCTGTTTTTTCTTTTTTCTTTTTTTCTTTTTTTTTTTTTTGATGCTGCTGCTGCTGCTGATGTTTCGGCCTTTGGGCCTTGTTTAGGATCAACATTCATATCTTACCTAGTCTCGCCCAGCCAGACCTTTCTCAAGAAAAGAAAGGTCTGGCTGGGCCGACTCTCACTTTAAGATTGGAGAAAAAAACGCGCCGGCTGCTTGTATTTCTTTCAACCAATCACAATCGTTCTTGGCAGTGCCACAGCAACGGTGCACTTGCAAAAATATTGCCGAGGGGAAACAGGTTTTGGTACAACACGCCCACAAAAATATCGCCTACAGGACGCAAACCATGGCAGAAAAATGGCTACATCCCCGCAAGATCAAACACTGCAAAAGTTAGTAAAGGATGTGTTAAAAACTGCAACCAGAGGTGGTAGGGCGGGACTTCAGTGGGTGGCTCGTTCCGCCCAATGAGAGGCTGATCTTTGCAGTGAACTTCCACCCACTCAGACTATATCTTACCTCATGTCTTGAAGAAGGCCCAAAGGCCAAAACCTCAACATCAAAATGAAAGAAATGCATATGTATCCAGGGTGTGCAACATCAAGTCTGCTGCCAGTGATCAGCACCTCGCTATAATTCCAGGTCTGCATTATTTTTATACTTATATTATTGTCATTTCATGTCACACATTACTTATAAATCCACTTTATCATAAACATCCACTTCAGCAGTGTTTATTTGTGCTTATGAACCATGACTTTTCTTTAAGCACCTATGAGATGAAACTCCAGGTCAGTTTGAGGCCCATCCGAACGTAAATTGGCCATTTGTCACTGACTGTCCATACAGTGCCTTGCAAAAATGTTCACCCCCCTCGGTGTTTGTCCTATTTTGTTGCGTTACAACCTGAAATTTAAATTGATTTTTATTTGGATTTTTTTGTAATGAACCTACATAAAATTCGTATAGTTAAATGAAAAAAAGCACTTTTTAAAAAACAATTCTAAAAAATAAAAAACTGAAAAGTGATGTATGCACAGGTATTCACCCCCTTTGCTATGACCCCCCTAAATAAGTCCACATTAAGCCATACACTCCACAGAGCTGGGCTTTATGGACAAGTGGCCAGAAAATTATGGCCCAGGGGTAGAAACTATTGCGGAATCTGGAGGTGTGTGATTTAATTGACCTGGTGAACTCAGAGATGTTTTTATTTCTTTATTTAAGCATGACTTTTTTCTGCTGACTCTTTCACAAAACCAGGCCCTGTAGAGTGTATAGCCTGAAGTGGTCTTATGAACAGATCCTCCAGTCTCTGCTGTGGAGCTCTTCAGCTCCTTCAGGGTTATCTTTGTTCTCTTCGTTGTCTCTCTGATTAATGTCCTTCTTGCCTGGTCCTTGAGATTTGGTGGGCAGCCCTCTCATGGCAGGTGTGCTTTATTTATTTATTTGGTTTTGTTTTGTTTGTTTTTTTTCTTCATTTTGTAGTAATGGATTAAATGGTGCTTAGTGGCATATTCAGAGTTTCACAATTTATTTTATTTTTTTTTTATTATTTTTTTTAAGAACCAATCCCTGATCATTACTTCTCCTGAATTTTGTTCCTGACCTGTTTGGAGAGCTCCTTGGTCATTGTGGGTGTATATATACTGAGATCATGTGACATTTAGATTTCACACAGGTGGACTTGATTTAACTAATTATATGACTTTTGAATGTCATTGGTAACACCAAGTCTTATTTAGGGGCTTCATAGCAAAGGGGGTAAATACGTATGCACGCACCACTTTTTTTTTAAAACAAGTTTTTGTTTTGTTTGTTTTGTTTTCTTTTTTATTTCAAATCGCCAGTTTTGACTAATTTGTGTTGGTCAATTACAAAAATATCCAAGGAAAAACACAGAAGGGGATGAACATTGTACATGCCCTTTTTAAGTGTTTGCAGGCTGTTTCCTGACCCAGAGATCAGAGTTCTCTGCGTGAGTTGGGAATTTAAGTCACATATTCACTACACATACTATGTTGGGTCATTGCTCTGTTGTATTTGTGTTTAATATGTTGTGTTGTTTCTAAATAAAGAGTAGAAAAGTCTAGAATGCAATAAATGCAATTTTACTTTGAAGAGAGACAAGTGCTTAATTGCTTAATATTTTCACACTGGTTGCATTATATTCATTCATCTGCCCAAAACAAATTTCCCATTTGGGACAATAAAGTTTATCTTATCTCATCTAATCTTATTTGGTGAAAAAACTGCCTGATTGAGAGAATTTGTAAGTTTACATGTTATTGTGAAGTAGTTGTCACATTCACTTCAACTTCAGAAGGTTCTCATCTTGTATTCTTAAAAACCACAGCATGTAAATGTTTGGTCCTGTCATCTGCGCTCAGTCTGACATGACACACATACACATATACACACTCGTACTTGGTGTAGGATCCTGCTTGACTAAACTTGTAGTTATTCTGCTGATAATGCAAACTGAGGTCAGCCCCCTTTTTGTTTTTGTATCTGCTGCTTTAAATAGTGGCATTTAAAAGGAGCCACAGTAATACTGCCTTGTTAAAATCAACTATTAGAGTGAGCTAACTAGTCTCTGTTTGACTGCATTCATTCCTTCTTTCTGGGACGTAAGTGATTTTCTTCTCATGGCCTCGTGGATGGCTGCACATGACGCATGTCAAAACAACTGTTCCTTTTGTTTGATTAAAAGCATACACCAGCAGTGTCTTGCTTCAGAAAAGTAGCTTTTTTCAATCTCATTTGCTCCCTGGATGAGCACATCCCAGCTACTGTAAAGGCCAGACAAGTTTATCATAAGAGCACAACAAGGAAACTCAAAGGTGCTCTGTACTGCTACTGCACCTCGAATACTTCTCCTGTACAGAGCGTCCGGTGTGTGCTACCGCCATCAGTCAACGCAATGGCTGTACAATTCAATCAGTGTGTGTTGCACTAAAAGGATGAAGTTTCACTACTAGGCATTCTTTAAATGCAGCAGAGAGAGGTAGTTTAAGAAGAAAAGGAACAAGCAGTAACAACATGATATTCTGGTTCTGGACAAAATACACACATGCACTTAGACATAATGCAGTGGAACTGAAGTGCCTCTGACATCATCCTTTGACCCTTTAAAGGTACTCCCAGCAGCTTGAGTTAAAACCAGTTTATCCTTTGGCTCTTTTTTCTTATGTCAAACTACATCGGAATGCTCCATTTACATGTTCAAATCTTAAAACCTTCTTCAGACCCTCTGCAGAGCTTCTCTTTCACATCTCAACTTATTTATTCCACTTAAGTTTGCAGACCACCATCCTGGGCTCCCCAGGCCAGTAGAGTTTGACACGACATTTTAGACAACATAATTGTAACCCTTAAAGCCTCAGTGTGTAAAAATGGTGAGTAACAGTGACATCAGCGGTCAAATTCTAGATTGCAGGGCTCACTCGCGCTCACTCGCTCACCCCTCCCATTGGGTAAGTGACGGTGGCCTCGTAGGATAAAAAGCCTTGCGCAGACAACAGAGATCCATCCACTAGTTTTTCAGGAGTAGGCCTGTCTAGCGACGAGGTAAATATTTATTTAGGAATCTAAACCATGTTACGATGTTGTAGCGACCCTGCAGTAATTGTTCTGTTATAATGTCAATGTTCTGTGAGTTAATGGCATGTTTGGGATTGAATGAGTATAGGTAGGGGGGCGGGGTGCGAGTGTGACGGGAATGAGGTCTGTGTGAGTGCGCTTGCTGGTGTGTGTATGAATGAGCTGGAGGAGAGAGCAGGAGTGCACAGTTGGAGTTACAGCTAAGTTCTTGTTTGTTGGTTGTTTTGGTGTAGTTAGGGCCAACAGTAACCTGTACTGTTCAGTAATAAACGGTGGTTTGCCGAATAACTGCGTCATCCTTTTCACACGTCCTGGCGGACACTACAGTATGTTATAGCTTACCAGTGACATATAGGTTATCTGTGAGATATATGTTAGGAGTGTTTTATTTCTAATTGTTTTGGTAACACGAGCAAACATTATCACAGTAATGCTAAAAAGCAACGCCAATATTCACTCGCGTTTTGTCCCGTCCTCGCTTATCTGATCTTTTTCTTTTATTTGGTGGCATGGTTTCCCTCTTATGGTGCAAAACATATGTGTGCTCCTCCATTTAAAGTGCGACAGAATTATAAAAGTACAAAGCAGGTTCACGCAGAAGCGCCCCGGATTGAGCTTCACCTTCTCTGTCTCCAGTGACGGCAAGTTCTAGGTAAACATGAAGCGCGTATATCCCTTTCGGCCACTGTATTCAAATATGGCAACACAAGAGGGCAGCCTCCAGCAGACCGCGCCCTGCCTGTGTATATATAGAGAAATCATTCTAAGCCTAGGAGAAAGCTTCCATTTGTATTTGAATTGCATTACACTTTAGTAAATATATATTTATGAAAGCAGTAGTTTATATTTGCTAATAAACAACCACGTAAATTACACATTGTAACTTTAAAATGTTTCTACTATCTTAATGGTACATTTAATTAGAGCGATACATTTCCATATCATTAAAGTAAACATACGTGTTATATTCCATAATATTAATACAGAAGCTGATAATTACTACATTAACATGTTGTATAAATTCTAGCCAAGTGACAAGGTGAATAAATTAATGTAGTTTTTGTTAAAGAATTAGATTCTGTACCACTTTGACACTGATCAGCATTAAATGCAATGACTACTTACTTAATAGTGGAAGAATTCAATCCAAAGTTGTAAATCACTCCTGACTTAGAGTATTCAAAGAGACAAACTCATTCACTCACTATCCATCAGCTGTGTCCTCTGGATCCAAATTCAGTCTGCTACTCAGATAAACAAACACAACATACAGCAGCAGACACAATAGAAAAGCCAGGCCCTGGCTCCTATTATGGCAGGCACCAACACTGCAGTGAATAGTGACCATTGTGAAGCTTGTTGACAAAGAAAAGCCAGTCAGTGTTTAAGTTGAAGTGCTGTTTCCCTCACTGATTTTATGTCCTTTTTCTAAAGGGTTGTACTGAATTTATGAAGATCAAATTGAAAAGTGTACATAGCTGTGGGACCATACATGAGTTTTATGCTGGTGTTATCCACATTGTAAGTGTCTGATGTCATGACAGGACAGCCTGCAGAGCACAATGCTGCCTTGTCTGCTACTCTTCAATTCTTTGTTAATAATAATAATAATAATAATAATAATAAACTTTATTTATATAGCACCTTTCATACAGGGAGGTGTAGCTCAGAGTGCTTTACAACAAAATAAAAACAGACAAATACAATTTAAAAAAAAAAAAAAAAGACAAGTGCAAATTCTGCACAATGAAACCAAGAACAACATAATATGTAAAAGATAAAAGTAAAACAGCGGAATGCATGGAAGCAGATAAAAAATGTGAAGGATGGGGATAAAAACCAGGGAATAGTGTCAGTTAGTTGAAAGCAATGTTGAATAAATAAGTTTTCAATTGTTGTTTGAAAATGTTCACAGAGCTTGTATCTTTTATATCCTTGGGTAGTGAGTTCCATAATTTTGGTGCATAGTTAAAAAAGGCTGAGCTGCCAATTTTCTTATTAGAGTAGCAGAGGATCTAAGAGGCTGTGAAGGAATATAAAACGACAAAGAATTAGTAATGTAGGCTGGTCCAAACCCATTAAGAGCCTTAAAAACAAGTAAAAGCACTTTAAGATCAATCCTAAAAGATACTGGAAGCCAGTGAAGGTTAGCTAAAACTGGGGTGATATGCTCTCTCTTTCTTGTTCTAGTTAACTGCCTGGCAGCAGAGTTCTGAATTAAGTGTAATTTGTCGATGGATTGCTTTGGAAGACCGGTGAAGAGAGCATTACAGTAGTCAAGTCTGCTTGAAATGAATGCATGTACCAGTTTTTCGGCATCTTGTTGGGATAGGAATGGTCGCACCTTTGAAATATTTCGTAAGTGAAAAAAAGCTGTTTGGTCACCTTCTTTATGTGAGATTTAAAATTTAGGTCTGAGTCAAGGATAACACCCAGGTTCGTGACTTCAGATTTAACCGGCACAGCCAAACTGCCAGGTTTGGGAAGAACTATCTCCCGTTTTGCTTGGGGACCAACTAATAAGATTTCGGTTTTGTCACCATTTAATTTAAGAAATTGGTTTGCATCCACTTGTCTATTGCAGCCAATCCAGATGTTGGGTGACAGATTGGTCATCACTTGGGTCTAGTGAAATATATAGTTGGGTGTCATCTGCGTAGCTGTGGAAATTGAGGTTATATTCTCTGATGACGTCACCTAATGGAAGCATGTACAGTGAAAAAAGCAGAGGACCAAGGCAGCTACCCTGAGCAACACCAAATGGTAATTCATGTATCCCTGATACATTATCTCCCATAGTAACAAAAAACTTTCTTCCCATTATATATGAGCAGAACCAATTTAAAACGCACCCAGAGAGGCCAGCCCAGTTCTCAAGTCGGTCAATAAGAATATTGTGGTCTATGGTGTCAAAGGCAGCACTTATGTCTAGTAAGACTAGAATGGAGACCTTGTTAGCATCAGTGCTAGTTCTGAGATCACTGACAACTTTGGTGAGGGCTGTCTCAGTACTGTGATTTGCCCTGAACCCTGACTGAAACTTTTCAAAAATATTATTTTTGTTCAGGAAATAGATAATTTGGTTAAGACAACTCTTTCTAGTATCTTACTGAAGAATGGGAGATTTGATATAGGCCTGTAGTTATTTAAAACATTGGCATCTAGGTTTGTTTTTTTCAGCAGAGGTTTTATAGCTGCAATTTTGAAAGATTCTGGGAAACAGCTGATTTCAAGGGACATGTTAATAATCTTACTGACAGAGTGAAGCATACAGTTGAAACAATTCTTTAAAAGTATAGAGGGGACTGGGTCAAGACAGCACGTTGAAGTCTTACTCTCACCCACGAGCTTATGAACTTCCTGATCAGAGATAGTGTTATCCAAGAGTTGAATAAAAGCTATTTTCTAATTGTTAATAACCATAACTATATCGTCACATGCATCAGCCCCATATCCTAAGGCATGCATAGTATTTACTGTGGGTCTTCACTGTGGATTGCTTCTGAGTCATATTAGTCATGTTCTTACAGGTCTAGGCACAGTGGATTGATCAAAACATAATATTGGTTTCACACAACTTGTACATGGTGATACTTCATCTGAGCTGAACTTTATGAGTTTGAGAAAATCTGACATCTGATACAATCATTACACACAGAGATGTTGCACAGAGTCCAATGCATTTTATTCTATTGAGGAAATTAGCAAAACCAGACATGCGTCTCTACCGAAGATGTCTCCCTGACTGTGGCCACTCCTTCTTCTCATTATCATCATCATCCACCTGAATATTACTGTCTAACCTGTTAATAGGTTATCTGAGTTAAGAAGTGATGCTGTTCCTCCCTCCTGCGGCAGATGTGTTTGGATAGTTACGCCACATTTTGTTCACTGCTTCTTGGTCAAACAACTCTCTAAAGACTTGATGGATGTGTAAAGCACAGAGAATCAAACCTGTTCTCAAAACTTAATTAGAGATGAAAGTTGTACAGTTACTGTTTAAATTTGATTGACACAAAGTAAGATTGTAATTATTTTTAATGGTGTGCAAAGGCCTGAAGGCTGAAAATTACAATCTTACTTTGTGTCACACTGGCTGAAACTGTCACTATATTCTGAAAGAAGTACTTCAGACATAGTCTGTGGAATAAAATCACATCCTTCCTCCTCTTCCCACTTCCTCCAGTTGTATTTGCAAGAATTGACCACAGTGCACCAAAAACAACCAATCAGAGCCAAGGAGTCTCTACAGCTAACAGTCACTGCTCATGAACTGCGGTCAAACTGTCGAACTAGGCAGGGCTGATTAAATATGAATCAAGATTCTGTTACTGTATTACCTATTTCTCACCTCAGATGTTTTCAGGAACATATTTTAGTGTTTGTTTAGCTGTAAAATGAGAGAGTTAGTGACCTGACCACCATATGGATACAGTCAACCAAAGTACCAAGCACTGCCCACTAACTCTCTCATTTTACAGCTCAACAGTTTACTAAAATATGTTTCTGAAAACATTTGAGGTGAGGTGACAGTTTCCGCAAATACAAAAACACTTACTATTATAGTAATTATCATTTTATTTTATTTTTATGAAAGTTATTAGTTGCAGCTATTAGTCCCCAACATTGAGCTGAAGATGAACCTAAGCTAGTTCCACTCAGTGTGAGAGCCGTTTTTGATAGTTAAAATGCAGTCACGGATTTGGAATGTTGATGCTGCTCACATTAGTTTTAAATTAACAGTGGATCAAATGATTATATGTAATGTGAGAAGGTTGGCTTGTAATGACAAAGCCACTTAACGTCAGATCTCTTGCGTGTTTTGACCTCTTTCATCTCATTGTTTTGATTTTATGGCCCACAAACATTGAGACATCATAATGATAAGCAAAAACACTTTTCTGGCCATTACTCAACGTCATATCTCAGGAACAGAAGGGGGGACATTTGGTCTTTACTGAACTGGGGACACTTATCTTGAAACTGTGCTGGCTCTTTTGCCCTTATGTGTAAACTCTTAAGAGAAACTTAACTGGTGCACAGAAGCATACAGTTGTGGGGCGTTAATACTAGTTTCTGTAGTGTTTCAGTGTTGGTCTTCTCTGTGACAGGTGATTGGACGGATGTGTAAGATCATAGACAAGACCTGCTTGTCTCCAACGCCCACACTGGAGCAGCACCTGATGTGGGACGACATCGCCATCTTGGCGCGATATATGCTCATGCTGTCCTTCAACAATTCCCTGGATGTTGCAGCTCACCTGCCCTACCTGTTCCATGTGGTGACCCTGCTGGTAGCCACTGGGCCACTGTCTCTTAGGGCGTCCACCCATGGTCTGGTTATCAACATCATCCACTCCCTCTGCACCTGCTCGCAGCTCAGCTTTAGTGGTGAGGAATTAAATGTAGTGAGGATGACTAATAATGAGAGCAGTGAGAAAGCTAGGAGTACTCAAGCCAGAGTCTGTGTCTTATCAAAGTAAATGCTTGTTTTTGTGTTTCAGAGGAGACAAAGCAGGTTCTGAGGCTGAGCCTGACTGAGTTCTCCCTGCCTAAGTTTTACCTGCTGTTTGGCATCAGCAAAGTCAAGTCAGCTGCCGTCATTGCCTTTCGCTCCAGCTACAGAGACCGCTCCTTCTCACCAGGCTCCTATGAGAGGGAAACATTTGCCCTGTCCTCCCTGGAGACCGTCACTGAGGCTTTACTGGAGATCATGGAGGTCAGCTAAAAAACATTTGATTGTTGAACAAAACTAAGGAAGAATTAGAAGTCTCTGTTCTTGAACTGTTGAAGTTTGAGAGTCCAGTGTTTTCCACACATTGACAACTTAATTGTAATAGATCTGCCAAACGTATCAAAATGAAAACATATCACACAGCTTACACTGAAGCTCACACTGGTGCACACCCGTGTGTGCATTCTCAAAGTCAAAGATTTGGCAAATCTGTCAGTTTCTTTCAATCTGTTTGTTCTGTTTTTTTTTCCCTCCAGGCTTGTATGAGGGACATCCCAGCCTGTAAGTGGTTAGATCAGTGGACGGAGCTTGCACAGAAGTATGTACCTCCTCCATTATTTGAATGCATCATTGTCAAAAACATGAATGTCCAGTTTGCAACATATGTCTGTCTTTGGATTCCAGGTTTGCATTCCAGTACAACCCATCTCTCCAGCCCAGAGCGCTGGTGGTGTTTGGCTGTATCAGTAAGAGGGTGAGCCACGGCCAGATCAAGCAGATCATCCGAATCCTCAGCAAGGCCAGCCCTCTGCTCAGCATAGACCGGGTGAGTGTCCCTCTCTGTCAAGCCCTCTTCTCCTACCCAACCTGTGTTTCAGTTCATTGAAAATCAGTCATTTGTCTAGCAGAAATCTTAAATCTGGATGATAGTTATGGTACTTTTATTCTGAAATCACAAAAAAGATGCAATGCAAGTATCAAGCTTTTATGTTACAAAGGGTTGTCACACAGTTACAGTCATATTTTGATCAACAGCTTTCTTCAAGTGATTTGAATGAAGGTTCACATAGAATTACTTGAATGGGTGTTTGTATTATGTCATTTAATGACCCTATATGTCCCTCCCCTCCCTCTCGCTTGCTTCTTCTCTCAATTCCCTTTTCCTCACAGGGTCTGGAGAGCTGTCTGAAGGGGCCGGACAATTACAACAGTCAAGTATTAATAGAGGCCACAGTCATTGCTCTGACCAAACTGCAGCCCCTTCTCAGCAAGGTATACAACCACTGTAAACCCCTTCTAGCCACAGCAAAAAGCCCCCACTCTGTGTCATTACTGCTAAATATTTTACATGAAACATTTTACCTTACCTCCAGCTGTCAGTTATGGGTGGTCTTTGTCTACTTTACTGATGTTTTATCAGATTAATTAACTTAAGTCATAAGCTTTAGACTTGATGTTGTGTCAGTATTGAATTTTGAACTATTTGTATGCCTGCCAGAGTCCTGGTATGGTCAACTACTAACTCAGCATAACCAGGGACTGTGGACACTATTTTTTTTCTGCTCGGCAACCTTGGCATAGTGAGTAGCACTGATACTGTCAAATAGACTATTGTTAGTAATAAATTGAAATAATGTTAAACCTTCCAATTGTGAAGTAAAAACAAAGCACTTTAAAGTGACTGAGTGTGTAGACGGTGTGATTAATCAGGGGTTGGGTCACAGGCCTTATATTAACAGATTTGACTCAAGTGTAATTGCTGGTAAAGGGTCAGGTCGCTTACTAATTTTTGCTAGTGGAGGTTGCAGGACTCTGTGTCTCTGGTTGCCACTCCAGCTGACTGGTTTGAAAATGAAAGCGAATTAGGCAGGGCCACTCAAAGCACAGACTCTGTGTGTAGCAGTTCCATTCTCAGTTTTCACTTTCTGTCGCAGTTTAGCAGAGTACAGGTTTATATGTTCAGCAGAGCAATGGGATCCTCTCCCCCTCTGGAGGAGAAAAGGAACATTCATCATTACTGGCATAGCAATGGTCAAGTTGGATTATTATTTTCACCAAGTCTGAGTAAAGGTTTTAGTTATCTGTAGTGCAATATCTATGCTAAGTTCGATCAAATATCAAGATTATTTTTTTATTTTCTAAAGTTCTACATTAGTTAGCTGTAAATGTAAATGAGTTGAATGATCAGCAATTCAGTAGTGTTTTGCTGTTCATATCTCCATTGTCATTTTTAGAATTTTTTTTTTTATTTATTTATGTTGACAGTAGCAGCACATCCATCTCTTGCTGTGTTCGATCAGTCACACTGCACACCAATTACTGTCAATACAAGCCCACGCTGTATGTGTTTGCAGGAGTCTCCCATGCACAAAGCTCTGTTCTGGGTGGCAGTAGCTGTGCTACAGCTTGATGAAGTCAATCTGTACTCTGCTGGAACCGCCCTGTTGGAGCAAAACCTTCACACTCTGGACACAATGCGCGTCTTCAATGACAAGGTGAACACACAGACACACACTGTACACCCCGAAAGACACAAGGTTTTCTCTGTTCACAAATCAACACACATTGATGTTGGGTTTAGTCTCATAATACAGACCCTCATTTGGGTTTGGACAGCTCACTCAGGCTGCACTGAGAAGGACATGGGACAGTGTATTTTAAAAAACTTCACACTGAATTCATGTGTAGTCTCATTCTGGCTCCAACATTGAATTCTGATTCCACTCTGTAGTGGCCATTACAATGGTAGTAATTTGCCTTTTATAGAGAAAGTGAAGTAATGCTTGGTACAATAGATCAACACATACTACAGACCTTTCCACTTGTGAAGGTAGTGAGTGCATTTGAATGCATTTTTTTAATAAATCAAGAGGGCATGTTCACGTTAAAACAGGGTGTTAAGTTTCTCTCGAACGGGTGGAAATCACGTTCCATTGCCATACAATATTACATCGATTCTTTGGACAACGATACAGTAATTGCTGATAACACAAAGTCTGCCACAATCTCAAATCAAATCTGATCCAAGGAGGCCCCACTGTGGATCGTGGGTTACAGGCATATCTCACGAATGCTCAATCAGATTGGGATCTTGGGAAATAGGGCCTAGAGGTCTTTGTCACTTTCCACGGGCCATTGCTGAGCAGTTTTTGCAGTGTTGCATGGCACACTTTCCTGCTGGACAGGTCACTGCAGTCATGGGATGCTGTTGCCATGAGAAAGTGTACTTGGTCTCCAGGGATGATCAATGTTATTCACTTCACCTATCAGTGGTTTTAGTGGTTTGGTTGATTGGTGGTCCTCTACCAGGGGCCTGGGAGTTTGAGGGTTCTGCGGAGTATCTTAGCCGTTCCTGGGACCAAGGAATTCTGGACAGAGACCTCAGATGTTCCTGGAATCTGCTGTAGCCACTCTCCCTGTTTGGAGGTCACGGCCCTGAGTGCTCTGATTACCACTGGCATCACTGTTGCATTTACTCCCCACATCTTTTCTAGCTCCTCTTTCAGCCCTTGGTATTTTTCAAGCTTCTTGTGTTCCTTCTTCCTGATGTTGCTGTCGCTTGGGGTTGCTACATCTATCACCACAACTTCTTCTGTTGTTTGTCAATCAACATAATGTCCGGTTGGTTCACCATCACCAGTTTGTCAGTCTCGATCTGGAAGTCCCACAAGATCTTAGCTTGGTCATTCTCAACCACCTTAGGAGGTGTCTTCCATTCTGACCTTGGGACTTCCAGCCCATACTCAGTGCAGATGCTCCTGTACACTATGCCAGCCACTTGCTTATGACGTTCATGTACGTTGTTCCTACCTGCACCTTACACCCTGCTATTATGTGCTGAACTGTCTCAGGAGCATCTTTGCACAGCCTAGGGTTGGCAGCTGGATAGCTTTGGCACAGGAGATCAGGGTTCAAATCCCAGTCAGGGCAGGTAAGACATATCCAGTCTGGACCCTCAGGCAAGGTCCATCATAATGCTGGTAGCTTACCTCAGGATGAATGAAACCGCAAAAACAAGAGTCATACCGGCTCGATAGTTGCCTGGGTCAACAAGGTCTGCATCAGGTGTTGGGGAATCAGGGCACCCTGATGAGAGATGGGCCACTGGAACAAGACATACTCTGACAGGAACTGAAGAAGCCCTTTTGGATGAGACATCTTTAAGAATCTAAAGCAAGTCCAGATACCTTTGACTTAACACTAGATATACCATGACCCGGGTGACTGCTACCTCGCTGCAAATCCACACTTCAAAAGCTTGTTGAGTTATATGTGTATGAAGATTCTGTGAATGGCCACTGGAGTCATCTTCTCTAGCTGTATGGATGATTACAGATATGTATTTTTAGTTAAAGAGAAAATCAAACAAACTGAACACAAAGTGATTTCATTTAAATGTAACTTCAAAAGTACTGACTAATTTTTTGATTTTGATTTTCATTAAGTGCATGAACTGACCTACTACTATGTGCCGAAAGTGGATTGTGGCAGACCTCTGATGTGCATGTTTTTAAAATGATGACATGACAAAAAACAGCTTGGTCATTCCTCTTGTATCCTCCTAATGTGCTCCTCCAGAGTCCAGAAGAAGTGTTCATGGAGATCAGGCGTCCGTTAGAATGGCACTGTAAGCAGATGGATCACTTTGTGGGTCTCAACTTCAGTGCCAACTTCAACTTTGCACTGGTGGGCCACCTACTCAAAGGTAAGGCAACCACTGATATAGATGAGCATTGACAGGCAGTCATTCAGTGTTCAGTACAGTGTGGTCTTTGTTGAATCCATGGGTATACATGTTCAAATTAATCAAATATATAATGAGCAACAGTAAAACCACAGATGAATATGCTATCAGTATGATTTAGTAATACATTTTGCAAGTCTACACATAGCAAATGCTGCACACTCTGGGTTCAGTTGATCTGCAGTGTTTGAGGAAGAAAGTCGGAGTTAGCTACAGGCACAGTGACAATAAGTACCCCTGAGCAGTGCCTTCTTGACCTGTCATGGTGGTCTTTCTTTCTTATTGTTGTACTGCGAAAGACATTTGGAGCAGTGTCTTGTCCCTGACTGTCTGTCGTTATGTCTCCAGGCTACAGACACCCATCACCCACCACAGTAGCAAGGACAGTGAGAATCCTGCACACACTGTTGGCTCTCATCAGCAAGCATCTGAAATGTGACAAGTTTGAGGTCAACACCCAAAGTGTGGCCTATCTGGCTGGTATGTAACACACTCTGTGGCATTCTGCATATACATCCTCATTTCTACCTTTCTGCACTACACTGAACTGCTTACTATGTGAAATATCTACGATTTCCTAAAATCCTATTCATATTTAATATCAATATCATATTATGTAACATAAGAAATATGAAAAAAAAAGGTTGAACATGGAGAGAATCTCTTTTCTTGGTTATGGAGGTTTGGGTCTGCACTGCAATTGTTGATAACCATCTATCCTTGTTGTTTTATGCAGCACTGCTCACTGTATCTGAGGAGGTCCGAAGTCGCTGCAGCCTCAAACACAGGAAGTCACTACTGATTTCTGACCTCTCCATGGACCCAGTACCTATGGACACATATTCCAGTCACATCACTGATCCCAGCTGCAGGTGAGTTGATGAACAGACAGCTTCATCCTTGTTTTTTTAATACTCCTTTTCCACCAAAATTAGCGTGTTTATGTGTTTTTTAAACACAGGTAAACCCACTAAAAATAGGTAATAGACTCCTTTCTCATTGCCAGTAGTTCAGCGATGTGTACTCAGCTCTGCAGCAGTCAAATGTGCCTTCCTGTGCATGCGTGTGTTTTTTTTTTGTTTTTGTTTTTTTGTGAGTTATGTTTCACGTCACGGACAGGCCAGGTTGATAAACAGTAGAGAGGAGCAGAGAGGCCAGTGAAAATGTTACGGTGGTTACTTTTTTTTATATATTACATATATCTCACACATATCTCACATATTCAGTCTCTCTCTCAAACTTGGTGCAGACTAATTTGGAATGATGTTTGAGTGCTGCTTGGGTGGAGACAGACAGTATTTTGTGGTGGCACATCATTGCATTTCACCGGTAAAGTGGCTAAAATTAGCGCATTCACCCAGTGTTGTGTTCCCATCAATACTGATCAGAGCCTAAGGCGATAAATACCCATCAAATCAAATCAACTTTATTTATATGGCACTTTTCATACAACAGTAACACAAAGTGCCTCACAGAGGTTAAAAACAACAAAGATCCAAAACAGAAAACAAAAAGAAAAGAGAAAACCCAACCCTCCCACCCAACAAAAAGCTATTTAGCTCATAAAATTGAGTTAGTAGCTAGGTAAGAATGATCTAAAACAGAGACATAAAATGCATCAGAACTAAAACAACAAAAGATAAAGGTTAAATGAGATAAGAACATAAAAAGAGGAAGGGTAAGAATATAAAAAATAAATAAAAAATAGATCGTAGATGGATAAATCGGTTATAAGAGGAATTTAAAATAGATAAATAAAGAGATCAGTTAAAAGCCTGATTAAAAAGATGAGTCTTGAGCCTCTTTTTAAAAACATCAACAGTCTCTGCAGCTCTGAGGCTCTCCGGCAGGCTGTTCCACAATTGGGGGCCATAATAATTAAATGCCGCCTCCCCGTGTGTTTTAGTCCTAACTTGTGGTATGGTTAAAAGGCCGGTGCCGGAGGACCTCAGGGTCCGCGAGGCTTGATATGGTAAAAGCAGGTCAGATAAATAAGAAGGCCCAAGACCGTGCAGACCATGACTACTGCAGAGTCATTTGACCCGGGTGTGATTGCTGATCAAAACGTTTCCAGTCAGATGTTAGTGGGGTTTTTTTTTGGGCAGTGGGAAAGGGGCTCAAGGATGAAGATGTCTGATCTGTCCACAAGAATAAAGCAGATTAGTTGAAATTCAGCTTGCTGATCACACCTTTGAACATACTGACTTTAAGATGCAGACATGTGTTTTCACAATCTGTATCCTACTTTCACATTCTTATAAAGATTCCAGTGTGTTGTCATTTGGTTTGTATAATCCGTTGTCCAGATTTTAGGTTTTAAGTGAGTTATCAGGTTGTCTTCTTTTACCTGACCTTTGGTCCATTTACCTCAGAACACTGCGAGAGACTCAGCCATGGACTTCACCTCAGGTTTCAGAGCGCTACCTCTCAGCCCATCACTACCCCACAGTGGGCCAGATTAGCCCACGAACCCGCAAGTCCATGAGCCTGGACATGGGTCAGCCCTCACAAGCCAACACTAAGAAGCTCTTGGGTATGACTTATCCCTCCGCTATGTACATTACATGTTGATCTAAAATCCATATGTTGAAACTCCAGATTATAAATGTATCTGTTGTCTGTGTTTGTCAGGCACCAGGAAGAGCTTTGATCATCTCATATCGGACTCAAAAGCACCAAAGAGACCAGAGATGGAGTCGGGTATGACCACCCCTCCCAAGATGAGACGCGTAGCAGAGAATGACTATGAGATAGGTGAGAGTGCAATCCTGACATTTCCTTTACGTCTGATATGATAGTTTGTTTTACATCTTTTATGTCAATCTTCTATGTTGTAATCACAGAGACACAACGAATTGGAAACTCTCACCTTCGCAAGGTGTCTGTATCAGAGTCCAACGTTCTGTTGGATGAGGAGGTGTTGACGGACCCAAAGATCCAGGCTCTGCTGCTCACTGTGCTGGTGAGGAAACAAACCACATGCTCTTGGCAAAGTTGAAACCAGTGGAACATTGTGATCAATTCCTGTTACTTTTGCTTTCTTAGTCATGGACTCCATTTGTTAACACACTGTTGCTGTATTTTTTCCAGGCCACCCAGGTCAAATACACCACAGATGACTTTGACCAGCGAATTCTCTATGAGTACTTGGCTGAAGCTAGCGTTGTCTTCCCAAAGGTTTTTCCAGTTGTGTAAGTAGCCAACATATACGCCTTTCCCTTGGTTAGTGTTTTGTGCCTGGTCTAGGGGAACCTAGACATAACATGTGACTCCCCACTCTTCCCACTCCCAAGGATGGCCAGTTAAGCAGTATTTTAAGACGACAAAGTAAGCAGTTTATTTAACTTCAGAGTAGAGCAGTGCCCAAAACAACAAACAAAATATACCAATGGACCCTAAACTTACCTGCAAAAACAAATGTGAAACAAAAGACAAGTTTCTAACCTAAACTCCTATCATTCAAAACAAAAGAAAAGAACATGGCAATGCCACACAAAAAGGGCTTCTCTCTCTCTCACTAAAAATGCTTGAAAGTGCTCTATTTACAGTGCTCAAATTAAAGAATATAAGAAAATAAACAAATAACCCTAAAAAGTAATCTGTTTAACAAAACGCAAACCACCTACTCAAAACTTAACAGAAAGCTTTTCTTAATAACAAAGTCATCAAGGTACACATAGTAGTTAACACAGTCAGAAATTTTTTGCCTGCAGGATCTCACAAATAAATCCACATTCACAGTTCTAAGTACTGGCTTCTTTGGAAATGACGGAGATGAAAGGGGGGAAGAGCATCTATCAGCTGGATCTTAAAAATCTTCTGTCATGCCCTGGACCAATCTGGTGACTCTGGTGTCTCTTCAAATGGTCCAGTCAACGCACACCACCTGCCTTGCAACATCCAGTCACACTCAATCACAGGCACACAGTCTTAAAGTTAATTTATACTTCTACATTGTATGCCGTAACCTACGCTGTAGCCTGACGTGCATCTCCCCAGAATTGTAACTACGGGTAGTGGTGACGCAGACCTCCTGTCTGTTAATAATTATGTATACTGACACCATTTCCTTCAGTGGAAACGAAGCTTTAATTTACTTTTTTTTCACAGTAAGAAAAAATATATTGTGAAGACAGTAAAGCCTCCACTAAAATAGCATTATAGCTCTTGTGTGTAATTTATCCCTCAGGGATTTATACTTCGGGATTTATCCAGGTTTCATATGAGAAGAGGAAATCTCTGCTCGTTGCTAGGCTAATTTATACAATGTAAAATGCCATTGGCTTGCGCTAATAACATTAGCATTTTGTATTTCTTTGGATACGTGTTTAGTATGACAATTGTTTATTCGGGGAATCTTATGAGTTATAATGGAGCCAAATTGTGTGCTGTTACCTTTGTTAGATGTTGCTGTTGTACCTGGCTTTATATGAGAAGAAGGAAAGATCGCTGTCCGCTAGGCTAATCTATATAATGTAAAATGACATAGGCTTGTGCTAATAACGTTAGCATGTTATATTTATTTGGAAAACGTGTTTAGTACAGGACAGTTGGTTTGTCAGTGAACTTTGTGAGTTGTACTGGAGCCAAATTGTGTGCCGTTACCTTTGTCAAATATCGCTGTTGTCCCTGATTTTATATGAGAAGATGAAAAGATCGCTAGTAGCTAGGCTAATTTATACAATGTAAAATGCCATAGGCTTGTGCAAATAACATTAGCATGTTGTATTTGTGGGGAAAATGTAGCCAGATAAAGACAAGTGTTTGTCTTTGAGTGCTGCGAGTTATATTGAAGCCAATTTGTGTACTTGTGTTTAAAATTTTCTCTATTAAGCCATATTGAATGTGTTTTTGGGTGTGTTTTGAATCAGCTAAACTTAATCAGAGTCAGACTAGACTCACAAGACAGTCTTTAGACGCTTTGCTTAACTAAAGACTGATGTCTTTCTCCCTGATTTTGTGTTTAGATGGGCGGATACAATTTCAGAGTTTAAAAAACTACCCCCCCTAATAACTCATTAAACGGTCCCTGAAAAAAACATCTTTTCCAGCGGATATCTTAGTTACAACATGATTGAGCTAGCAAAACAGTTTTGTGTTGCTCTGTGTGGTATTTATTCAGTTTTGAGAAATCACGATGTCTAGAAAGCATCAGTGGCTGCAGCTGACAGGCTCAGCTAACACTAGTAGCAAAGCTAAAATCAGGACGTCATCTGTTAAAAGCCTCCCATTGTCGGATACGACATGAAACTACTCCAGTTAGCTCAATCATGTTGTGACTAAGACATCCGCTGGAAAAAATATTTTCTTCACGGATGAGCACACGTTTGATAAAACGGAGTTAAATCTCTCAGCATCCATTTTCAAGCTCTCCGTGTGTTTGTTTCCTTGCGGACGAGAATAGGGGGAGCGCACGTTTCCAAGAAGGCGTGTCCTTTTCAAAAATGCAAGAGGCGTTTTCACCGGTGTGTTAAACACACTTTAGAAAGGAGTGTCCCCAGACTATCAGAAGGTGGAGATCTCTGATTGTCTGGTGGCAAGACTAGAATCGGACATACTTTATTGATCCCCGAGGGGAAATTATTTATGTTACAGGTGCTCCTTGCAAGAGAGTAAAGATACGTGAAAATATAAGAAATTTAAACGATAGTATTTACAAATACGTATATAGTTAAATAAACAGGAATTATTAACAAACATAAATATATATACATATATATATATACAGTACAGGCCAAAAGTTTGGACACACCTTCTCATTCAATGCGTTTTCTTTATTTTCATGACTATTTACATTGTAGATTCTCACTGAAGGCATCAAAACTATGAATGAACACATGTGGAGTTATGTACTTAACAAAAAAAGGTGAAATAACTGAAAACATGTTTTATATTCTAGTTTCTTCAAAATAGCCACCCTTTGCTCTGATTACTGCTTTGCACACTCTTGGCATTCTCTCGATGAGCTTCAAGAGGTAGTCACCTGAAATGGTTTTCCAACAGTCTTGAAGGAGTTCCCAGAGGTGTTAAGCACTTGTTGGCCCCTTTGCCTTCACTCTGCGGTCCAGCTCACCCCAAACCATCTCGATTGGGTTCAGGTCCGGTGACTGTGGAGGCCAGGTCATCTGCCGCAGCACTCCATAACTCTCCTTCTTGGTCAAATAGCCCTTACACAGCCTGGAGGTGTGTTTGGGGTCATTGTCCTGTTGAAAAATAAATGATCGTCCAACTAAACGCAAACCGGATGGGATGGCATGTCGCTGCAGGATGCTGTGGTAGCCATGCTGGTTCAGTGTGCCTTCAATTTTGAATAAATCCCCAACAGTGTCACCAGCAAAACACCCCCACACCATCACACCTCCTCCTCCATGCTTCACAGTGGGAACCAGGCATGTGGAATCCATCCGTTCACCTTTTCTGCGTCTCACAAAGACACGACGGCTGGAACCAAAGATCTCAAATTTGGACTCATCAGACCAAAGCACAGATTTCCACTGGTCTAATGTCCATTCCTTGTGTTTCTTGGCCCAAACAAATCTCTTCTGCTTGTTGCCTCTCCTTAGCAGTGGTTTCCTAGCAGCTATTTGACCATGAAGGCCTGATTGGCGCAGTCTCCTCTTAACAGTTGTTCTAGAGATGGGTCTGCTGCTAGAACTCTGTGTGGCATTCATCTGGTCTCTGATCTGAGCTGCTGTTAACTTGCCATTTCTGAGGCTGGTGACTCGGATGAACTTATCCTCAGAAGCAGAGGTGACTCTTGGTCTTCCTTTCCTGGGTTGGTCCTCATGTGTGCCAGTTTCGTTGTAGCGCTTGATGGTTTTTGCGACTCCACTTGGGGACACATTTAAAGTTTTTGCAATTTTCCAGACTGACTGACCTTCATTTCTTAAAGTAATGATGGCCACTCCTTTTTCTTTAGTTAGCTGATTGGTTCTTGCCATAATATGAATTTTAACAGTTGTCCAATAGGGCTGTCGGCTGTGTATTAACCTGACTTCTGCACAACACAACTGATGGTCGCAACCCCATTGATAAAGCAAGAAATTCCACTAATTAACCCTGATAAGGCACACCTGTGAAGTGGAAACCATTTCAGGTGACTACCTCTTGAAGCTCATGGAGAGAATGCCAAGAGTGTGCAAAGCAGTAATCAGAGCAAAGGGTGGCTATTTTGAAGAAACTAGAATATAAAACATGTTTTCAGTTATTTCACCTTTTTTTGTTAAGTACATAACTCCACATGTGTTCATTCATAGTTTTGATGCCTTCAGTGAGAATCTACAATGTAAATAGTCATGAAAATAAAGAAAACGCATTGAATGAGAAGGTGTGTCCAAACTTTTGGCCTGTACTGTATATATATATATATATATATATATTGTAAACTGAACAAGATTATTTACACAAACAATGTATACAGTCAGGGTGAATAGGGTCATTGCACAAGTTAAATTAGATTATTGCAGTGTGTGAAAAAGTCTCAGGGCCACTCAGAGGGAGGAGTTGTACAGTTTGATGGTCACAGGCAGGAATGATTTCCTGTGGCGCTCAGTGGTACATCTTGGTGGTATGAGTCTCCCACTGAAAGTACTCTTGTGCCTGACCAGCACATGGTGGAGTGGGTGTGAGACATTGTCCAAGATAGTTCGTCGCTTAGACAGCATCCTCCTCTCTGACACCACCTTCAGAGAGTCACACTCCGTTCCCACAACCTCACTGGCCTTGCAGATCAGTTTGTTGAGTCTGTTGGCGTCCGCCACCCTCAGCCTGCTGCCCCAGCACACAACAGCATAGAGGATAGTACTGGCCACCACAGACTCAGAGAAAATCCTGAGCATAGTCCGGGGCCAGTAGTGTCAAATCTGTTAAAAAACAGATTCAGCTCATTGGCCCTGTCCACGCTGCCTTCAACTCCTCTGTGGTTGTTGGTCATGAAGCCAGTCATGGTCCTCATTCCACTCCAGACCTCTCTCATGTTGTTCTGCTGGAGTTTCCTCTCCAGCTTCCTCCTGTACCTCTCCTTAGCCTCCCTGATCTTCATCTTCAGCTCCCCCTGTATTGTTCTCACCTCCTCCCTGTTACCAGCTCTGAAGGCCCTCTTCTTTGAGTTGAGGATGACTTTGATGTCCTTTGTTACCCACGGTTTGTTATTTGGGTAACAATGGACAGTCCTTGCTGGGACAGTGGAGTCCACACAGAAGCTGATGTAGTCCGTGATGCATTCTGTGAGCCCGTCAATGTCCTCCCCATGTGGCTCACAGAGTGCCTGCCAGTCTGTCACACCAAAACAGCCCTGCAGTGTCTCATAAGTCTCCTCTGACCATCTCCTCACTGTCCTCATGGTCGCAGGCTGGCTCTTGACTAGTGGTACATAGCAGGGGTTGAGGTGCACCAGGTTGTGATCTGACCTACCCAGAGGGGGGAGGGGGGAGCAGCTGTATGCATTTTGGCGTTTGCATACAGCAAGTCCAGTGTTCTCTCCTCTCTGGTAGGGCAGCTCACATACTTTGTAAATGTGGGCAATGTTGTTGCCATGGTGACATGGTTGAAGTTACCCGAGATAGCTATGAAGGCACTTGGGTGTTTAGTCTGCAGGCGAACTATGGTGGAGCGAATGACGTCACATGCCGACGTTGGGTTGGCAGAGGGGGCGATGTAAACAGTTACAATAATGGCATGTGAAAACTCCCAGTACTCCTTCTGACTCCTGGCGACCGCTGTCAGCTCGTCCATTTTATTTGCCAGTGACCTCACGTTGCCCATGTTGTTAAGTGATTTGTAGGTGAGTAGGAGGATTTTGTATTGTATGCGGTGTGAAATGGGGAGCCAGTGTAGTTTTTGGAGGACAGGGGTGATGTGTTCTCGGGAGCGGGTGTGGGTGAGCAGGCGGGCAGCGGAGTTCTGGATGTATTGGAGTTTATTGAGGACTTTGGATGATGAACCGTATAGGATGCTGTTGCAGTAATCTAGTCTGGATGTTATGAAAGCATGGATGAGGGTTTTGGCAGCAGAGAAGGTGAGTGAGGGGCGGAGACAGGCAATGTTTTTGAGGTGAAAGAAGGCGGTCCTGGTGATGTAGTTAATATGGTGGTCAAACTTAAGTTGGCTGTCAAAAATGATACCAAGGTTCCGGATGTGCGGGGATGAGGACAGAGTGCTGTTGTTGAAGGTGAGGCTGAAGTTTTGGGTGGTTCTGGTGTGGGATGTGGGACCAATGATGATAATGTCTGATTTGTCACTGTTCAGTTAAAGATAGTTTCTTTGCATCCAGTTTTTGATTTCAGAGAGACAGTTACTGAGTATGGAGAGGGTGGTGTTGGTGATGGCTTTGGTGGAAATATACAATTGGATGTCGTCGGCTTAGCAGTGGAACTGTAGTCCGTAGAGATGGATGATTTTGCCAAGGGGGAGCATGTATAGAATGAAGAGGAGGGGACCAAGCACCGATCCCTGGGGGACGCCTTGTGACAGAGAAGCGGAGGTGGAGGTGCAGTTGTTAGTGCTGATGAACTGGTGTCGCTTGGTGAGGTAGGAGCGGATCCAGGTGAGTGCTGTGCCAGTGATGTGAGCTGAAAATTTCAGTCGGGAGAGCAGGTTGGAGTGGTTGATGGTATCAAAGGCTGCTGTGAGGTCGAGGAGGATGAGGATGTTGAGGTGTCCGGAGTCTGAGGAGAGGAGGAGGTCATTTGTAATTTTGAGGAGGGCTGTCTCAGGTCCAGGGGTGTTGAGGTTACTGTAAATGGTATCTATTTTTGTTTGGAAGTATGAGAGAAATGATTGGCATTTTTCAGTTGTGAATGATGAGGGAGTGTTGTCCAGGGGTTTAAGGAGTGAGTTTATGGGCCTTTATGAGCCTTGGGGTTGTTGGAGCCAGAGTGGATGAGGTGGGAGTAGTGGGTGGTCCGGGCTGCGTTGAGTGCATCTTTGTATTGTTGTAGATGGTCTGTGTAAGCGAGAAGGTGAACAGATAAAACAGTTTTCTTGCAGAGTCTTTCCAGTTGTCGTTTCCAGGATATCATTTGGCGGAGTGCGGGGGTGTACCAGGGGGCAGAGTGAGTGAATGAGACAGTTTTTGTTCTGGTGGGGGCGAGCTGATCCAAGCAGGAGGAGAGTGTGCTGTTGTAATAGTTTACCAGGTCAGCAGGGTCATCAGAGGGCGGGGGAGGTGAGGCAGACAGACAGTAGGTGAGAGAGGCTGAGAGAGCTGCAGGTGAGAGGGAGTTAAGGTTTCTGAAGGTTATTGTCCAGCTCTGAATAGGGGAGGAGGTAGGGATTTCAATGTTCATTGTGATTACCAGGTGGTCGGAGATGTGCAGATTATGACTGGATAGCTGTTGAATGTTTAGATTAGTGGAGCAAACCAAGTCCGGAATGTGACCACGGCTGTCTGTTGGGAAGGTTATGTGTTGAGTGAAATTGAAGCATTGCAGCAGTTCTAAAAATTCTGTGGCCGGTTTATTGTCAGTACTGTCAATATGTAGATTGAAATCGCCCAGGAGAAGAACAGATGGTGAGATGGCGGATAACTGGGTCAAAAAGTCAGCAAAATCAGGAAGGAAGGAGGGATGTGGTTTTGGGGGGCGGTAAATGATGGCTGTGACCAGAGGGGATGGACCAGACAGTTTGTAGGTGAGGTGTTCAAATAAGGGGGTTGGAGGAATGGAGATGGGGGATGTTTTGATGTTTTTTCTGTGGATGGCAGCAATGCCACCTCCCCGGCCCTCTGTGCGGGGTTTGTCCATGTATGTGTATCCTGTGGGGGTGACTTGGTTTAATGAGAAATAGTCGAGAGGTGTTTGCCAGGTTTCAGTGAGACAGAGAAGGTCCAGGTTATTGTCCACTATGAATTCATTGAGAAGGAGACTCTTGTTGTTGAGGGAGCGGGTGTTGAATAAGGCCACTTTGAGGTGATGTTGCTTCATGAGTGGCTGTGATGACCAGGGAAGTGGATGGAGGTTGACCAGATCAATATGTCTTGTGCAGGGTGGACGGGGGCGCCTGTGTGTGGTGATGGTCTTAATGTGAAAAATTACAGGTTGTGTATGTAATGACTGATGTGGCCAGGGGGAGGAGCTAGAGGTCATGACAGTATCAGCAGCAGCAGCAGGAGCCGCACTGTCAGAGGCAGTGTTTTGTAATGGCGGCTGGAGCCTGTGGGGGGAGTGGTTGAAAAAGGCCGTGCTCGCATGAATCTCAGGGGGAACCGTAGAAGAAGAGGGGAGCACTACCGAGGGGGCGTGGTACATAAATAGTCAACATGTGTGTGCCAGTACGTGTACGGTGTGCTGTATATCTTCTCTTCTCCATAAGCCTCCGTTGTCTCAACCCTGCTTTTTTTCTGCCGCTGTTTACTTCCTCCCCTGCATCCTCTGTGTGTTTTCCTCCACAATTCAGCTGGTATCTCCGATGTTCCGGCCGCCAAGCCGGCCGGCCTCAGCGCAATCAGCTGATCTCTGGAGTAAACAATGCGGCCATGAAGTTGTTGCTCAATGGTGCTGGGTCCGAATGAAATAAGTAATTCCAGAGTGAGGAAAATGAGCACAGCTCTTTCAGTCAGCATGTTTTGAGAGGGCGCAGTTTCAAAATGACAATCACAAAAAAGCAAGCACAAATACCAAACTTAATAAAGCAAAAACGTAAGAAAATTGAGAAAACAAGCAGGAGCGACTGCAACAGGCTGCACGCGCGGGCGCATGCACACATACAAACAGCACTTCACAGAAACCTCCGCCGCCGACCAGTATTTTGGAGGTGTAACTGCAGAGTGACACAGACACGCCACCGCACAAGTATAAATTCTCACAACGACGTAGGTGACGTGTGTAGGCTACATGCGTAGGGTCTACGCACAACCATAAATCTTGCTTTAGGGGAGGAGAGAGACATCACTGACACACAGACATCCCTGAGAAAGATCACTGCAGAAAGAATAAAAGCACATATGTACTAAAATAATGACCTGGGTCATAAAAGTTATGTTGTATTCTTCAGAGTCTAATGTAGAAGTTGTTACAGGTACTCTCGGTTCCTAGTGACTGAGACCCAGCCAGAGATGTGAGTAGGAACTAGTCCAGTCCAGTCTTAGCTCTCCTCTTGGATTAGTCTGAAAGCCCTGACACGCCAAGCCAACAGTCAGCTGTTGGTCAATGTCAGGACATTGGTGAGCATCTGTCGTCCAAGTTTGTGCGATGTGTTTCCCCTCGTTCACGATGTGTTTCCGGTCTCCCTTTTTGAATGATTATTACAGACTACTGCCATCTGCTAGTGTGGAGAGTTATTTCCTTTCACGCAGTCACAAAACATACATGCTGGTTGGCCGTTGGCTATAGTCTTAACGGTGTGTTCATGTGCACCTTTTTGGCTGACACACAGATGATGTGAGGCAATGCAACAGTTGGCTTTCATGGCCGCTAGTTCTTTGAAGTTGGTTTGGTGTGTCTGGGCAATAATGCAACTTTGTGTGTGTGTTTGTGCGTGTGTCTCGTAATCTCAAAATGTGGTCCTTGTTAAAGTTAAAGTCCCACTGATTGTCACACACCTGAGTGTGTGAAATTTGTTCTCCGCATTTGACCCATCCCCTGAGGGAGCGGTGAGCAGCAGTGGTGCTGTGCTCGGGAATCACGTGGTGATCTAACCCCCCAATTCCAGCCCCTGATGCTGAGTGCCAAGCAGGGAGGCAATGGGGCCCATTTTTATAGTCTTTGGTATGACCCGGCCAGGGATCGTACCGCTAGGCCACTGAGCTTGTGACACCTATTGTTGCAGGACCTATCACAGAAGCCATGAGTACTTCGCTTATATGTCTGTCTGTGGACAGATTTTTCAACGCAATAGCCGCACAACCGTACAAGATGCAGTCATGAAACTTTCCAGGTGTGTAGTTGAGATGAAATGAAGGACAAAAATGAAGATGGGTGTGGTCCGAGGAAGGAGGCTGATCATAAATATGATTTCAGTAAAGTGAATAGTTGTCAGTTCTTTTAATATAGTAGTAATAAATAAATAAATGTCAGTGTTTAGGGTAAGGAAGGATCATCATTCAGTATCCTTGTCTCCCGAAGGTAGAAGCGCCTCCTGAGACTCCTTAGTGCTGCCTGGTGTAACTAGTACCTTCTTACCGTCTTACTGTGATCAGGCCCACCACAGCTGTGTCATCAGCAAACTTATTGATGGTTTTGGAGTTAGAAGTGGTTACACAGTCATGTGTGTACAGGGAGTACAGCAAGGGTCTCAAAATGCAGCCCTGGGGTGCTCCTGTGTTAAGGATGAGGGTGGAAGAGGAATGTCCGCCCAGTCTTACCACCTGGGGTCTGCCTGTCAGGAAGTCAAGAATCCACAGGCACAGTGAGGTGTTAAATACAAGCTCTTTGAGCTTTGTGACCAGCCTCAAGGCTTTTATGGAGTTCAACACTAAACTGAAGTCTGACTATGGCTTTGACCAAACTAAGAGTCAAAGTCTGTCTTTGTGAAACTGGCTTGAGGTCTGATTGTCCTTAATGCACACATTCAGGCCCTGTTTAGACGACAACGGTTTATCTAAAAACGGAAAAGTCTGTCCTTTGGTGGAGTGGAAAGTGGAAAGGCTGTAGTATGCACACCAGGCCAATGGGTGGATGGGTGGCAGTGTAAATTTGCAAAGCAACACCACGGCATGACACCATGCACCTGCGCTGAAGTGCCTTCCTCTACAGCGCGGTGATTACAAACCCAAACAAAGAAGACACAATGGCGAATGCATACACAGATAACTTTGTTTGGATGGACGACGAGGTGGAGTTGCTACAGTAACAGATCTACACCTAACTTCAAATCAACAGGGTGAGCAGCACAAACAGAGCTCAGCATTGTTGTTGTGACCATAGACATATATACGTAGACGCAGCATCAATTGGGTTTGTCCGCTGCTGTGATGCGTCAACGTTGCCGCGTTGGATGTGGCAAGGCTGCACTGTAAACTAATACAAGTAAATGGACTTAATTTCATAAAGCGCCTTTCTACAAAGAAATTTACGTTAATGCCTCTCGTTTATTCATTCACACACGCACTAATATACTTGGGAAACAGTTAGGCACCAAAACCAATGTATTTGATCTTCTCAGATGGCTAAGATAAGAACTTGATTGATCCCACACAGGAGTAATTCATGTTACATCAGCTATAGAGAACAAGTTAGTGCCGAAAAACAATACACAGTATATATAGGCTACATGACGTGTGGAAAGGATGACGCAGTTATTCGGCAAACCACCGTTTATTACTAAACAGTACAGGTTACTGTTGGCCGTAACCACGCTAAAACAACCAACAAACAAGAACTTCGCTGTAACTCCAACTGTGCACTCCTGCTCTCTCCTCCAGCTCGCTCCTACACACACCAGCATGCGCACTCACACAGCCCTCATCCCCGTCACACTCGCATCCCACCCCCCTGCCTATACTCATTCAATCCCAAACATGCCATTAACTCACAGAACATTGACATTGTAACAGAACATTTACTGCAGGGTCGCTACAATACATATATATACAGTGTTTCCACTACATTCATTTAGCAGCAGCGGCAAAACAATCTATTTTGCAAATGCACCACCACCGCTCTGAGACATCTGTGCACTTGCACAGCGCAGCAGCCAGTGTAGTGAGGAGAGCAGCGGTGAGGGGAGGGGGGAGTGGGGGAAGGCTCCTATTTAGGGATGCACCAAATATATTCGGCCGAATATTGCAAAAAACACACATTCGGTATTCGGTGGAATAAGTGAAAAGCAAGGCCGAATAATAGCAGCGTGTTTTGATAACGCAATCAAACAGTGTGTGGTGACGGACGGAGTAAAATGTCGGCAGTGTGGTGATATTTTACTCCGTCCGTCAACGCACTTGCATTTGCAACTAAAAATAGTTTTGTGCGGGCAAAATAAATCATTCAGCACGCTGTGTGAGTACAGATTTCAACCAGCAGCAGAAACGAAACGGCAAATCCCGCCGGTTGTGGGTTGAACGGGGGTCACAGACATGGACAGGAATACGTATTCCTGTCAAATACGGCGGCGCATTATAACGGCTTACCGGCGACGGAGAAGTCCGGCTCCAGGTGAATAACTTGTTGTCATGACTGCCCAAAAGTACCTGAACAGCCGAGCCATGGCGGCGCACAGTATGTGGCGTATCAGAGGAGAAACGAGCCGTTCACATTTCTCTCTTTGTGTCCACAAACCTCACCGCACTTTAGGGACTGTTCTTTACTTATAAAGGGACTTGTCAGGGGAGGAGGGTGGCTGGTTGATTTTTATTTCATTTATTTATTTTATTTTGTTCCCCTCTGTGTTAATCACTTATTGATGCTGTTTTTGAAGTATAAATAAGTCAATAAGTAATTTATTCCATTGAAATATCATTGATGTACTATAGAAAAGTGATTTATCTTTTTATAAATGACAAAAGGCACATCTGCCTCATTTTTGCTGTGGTATCGTGATACTTCTCAGAACCGTGATACTTTCACTGGTATCATACCGTGGGTCCCAATTTTGGTACCGTGACAACACTAATCTGGAGGGGGTTCATCTGCAAAAACTAATGAAAAACTAAAAAACGGCATTCGGTACTTGGTACTCGGTACTCGGTATTCGGCCAAGCGTTTAATATTATTCGGCTTCGGCTTCGGCCACAAATTTTCATTTCGGTGCATCCCTACTCCTATTGGAATTAACGTTATTCGCCCCACCCCCCCCCCACCCACCCCCCATTGTACATTTGTACTGTTTCCCAAGTCAATTAGTGCGTGTGCGAATGAATAAACGAGGCATTAACGTACATTTCTTTGTAGAAAGGTGCTTTATGAAATTAAGTCCATTTACTTGTATTAGTTTACAGCGCAGCGTTGCCACATCCAATATGGCAGCGACGTTGACGTATGGCTCAGCGCTTGATGCGGCGTCTACGTATATATGTCTATGGTTGTGACGGTCGGCGTGCCTAGTGACTAGAACCGTAATGCACATGTGCGAAAAGTCTCCATTTTCAGAGGAACTGCATATTGCAAGTTTACATGACAACGGAGACGCTGCCATTTCCAAAAAGTTGCACTCTGGAACCCGTTTTCTAAACGTTGCGTTTTCAGGCACCCAAAACGCAGCTCTCGTGTAAACGATCAGTCAAAACGCAACTTAAGTTTACTGTTTTCAGTTGAAATCGTTGTCGTATAAACGGGGCCTCAGTTTGTTTGCCATGGGCTTGCTCCTCTCTTGGGGAGATGTTTTGGTCTGTGAAGACTGATGTAAAGGCTCAGGAGAGTAAATGAAAGAAGTTGCTGTTCAAGTGTTGACACAAGGAGACATTGTGTCTCCTGTAGATGTATGATAAAAGTAACAGTAATGGGCATAACAAGTGGTAGGCTACATTGTCAGATATACTTGTGCTGTTACATCAGGTAGAAGTGTATTCTTGTCAAAGCTGCCGTACAAGCTGTCAACCCATGTTCATGCACATTTATAGAGCACCATTTATACAGACCTAACAGTAGGTGTTGTTTGTATATCTCCTCCTCAGCCACAACCTGCTGGACTCCAAGATCAACACTGTGCTGTCCATGTGCCAGGACACCAACCTCCTGAATCCTGTCCACGGCATTGTACAAAGTGTGGTGTACCACGAGGAGTCACCACCACAGTATCAGCCATCCTATCTACAAAGTAATACATGCTGACATTTCCACATTCATACAGGCCAAGCATGTTACAAAAGATTTTATTTTCACAAGTATTTTACAAATGACAGGGTAGTGGCCGACTGGAAGTAGGGGGAGAAACGGGTATTACATGCAACAAAGGTCCCAAGGCCAAACATATTAACTTCTCTGGTCGTACCAAAAGCTGTGACAGTTCATTTAAATGGATAATAAATCTGTGCCTTTGTAAGTAAATATGTTCACTCTGCCACCCCTGTCTTCTATGTTACCTCTCTTCCTACCTCCTCCCTTTCTTCTCTTCTCTCACTCCCTTTCATTTCCCAGGCTTTGGCTTTAATGGACTTTGGAGGTTTGCCGGACCCTTCTCTAAGGTATGTTACACACACACACACACACACACACACACACACACACACACACACACACACACACAGCAGTGGCAGAAAGACTGGAGATTGGGGCGTTGGTGGCTTAGTGGTAGAGCAGGCGCCCCATGTACAAGACTGTTGCCGCAGCGGCCCGGGTTCGACTCCAGCCTGTGGCCCTTTGCTGCATGTCACTCCTTCTCTCTCCCCCCCTTTCACACTTGTCTGTCCTATCAAATAAAGGCTAAAAATCTAAAAAAAAAAAAAAAAAGAAAGACTGGAGATCATTTCAGTTAATATCTAGTAGCTGCTCAGCAATTTAGAAAACATAGCAAACAGTTTAGAAAACGGAATAGAATGTAACTGTGCAGAATTAGTAGTGCAGTAGACATACAAACCATGTCTGACATATTTCATTGCAGAAGAAGGTGAAGCTAGACTTTTTATCCCACTGTTCACCCCATTATCAAGTCAATATTCATAATCCTGAAGGGAATGACATTGTTGTTCTGAGTAATTAAGAGACTGTAGAGGGATGGAAACTTTTTGTTGTCATTTGTAGTATTTACTACAGTTTTAATTAAATAGAGCTTAACAGTAAGTTTCAGCAATACACTATTACACTCACACAGGTGTTTGAAAGATTTGTCATCTTGAGGAAGAGTTCTTTGTTATTTGTTTTTGCATTTAAGCAGGAGGTCTCCTAGGATACACATCTCTCTAACAAAAAAGCAGTTAACACATCACCCCATTGAACACACAGTTAATTTACAGCATTCACAGAGAGCACAGTAAGGTAGCACCTGAGAGGCAAGAAAGACACGCTCATATTCATAATGCCAAACACTTAAGCCCTGTTTCCACCTAACACCTTGGGTATGATACTTTTGGAACCAAAAGTAACCCTTCAGACATGGTACCTAGACCCTAGGTCTGTTCAGTGTTTCTTCTGCAAACAATACTCTTAATTGTGGACGGGGTTGTTGTCACTGCTCCGTCAACCACTTGCTGTATTTCTTCACCGGTTACACAGAGGGAAGTCTGCACCTCATTTATTGTCCACAGAATGGGGTTACACGCTGACATTTTAGAACAAAATAGAACAGGCTGCAGTGAGTCTCTCTCAGTGGGATATTCAAAAATAGCAGGCTTGTGCATTTTGTCCTTCTCATGCACAGAGGTTTAATGTTGCCGTAGCCCACAAGAAAAACACTCCACAATGCTTTTTTCCCTTCAGAATATTTGCAGTTCACATAATCTGGTCAAAATTAATATATATTTTTAAACACATCCATTCATTACTAAGAGTGTATGCCGTCTAAGAGAGACAATAAAACTGGTCAGAGTTGTAATATTGAAATCTGAGGTGTGTTGATGGATTCACATTGTCATCTCATGCATTGAGTAACATTACAAGTTAACTCTCCACCTTAAAAGTTGTTGTTCTACTCCCACAGTGTGTAGTACAAAATGCAGCTCTGCCGAGTTCACAACAGACTTCAGAAACACTGATCAAGCACTTATTTGAAACACGACAAATCATTTTACAGAGGTAGACAGGAAGTTTTCCCAGAGTGGATTTAAAGATTAATCTTCCACTGGATGTCTTCACTGAGGTCCATCCAGTTACCGTGGAAAAGATACAGGGATGACTTTTGGAGCCGGAATTCAAAGGATGTCACCATTGTCGAAACAGCTAAAAATGTTGACCCAACAAGATTAGTTCATTCTGCAAATAGAAGGTGATTATTTGGGTGGAGTTTCTTTTAAAGGTTATCAGTGGGAGTATTATAAGCGAATATTTCATCCAGCCATAATTCATCGTATTTGTAGATATAGCTTTTTAATCTTTTTCTTGTAATTGTGCAGCACACAGGCCCGGATTATTCAGATATGCTCAAAATGTTCCCCTCTATACACTGATGAAAAATATCAAGCACTGCTAGGAAAGGTATGGAGCTATATTTGTGTCTTTATTACATGTGGAAAATAAATGATATGAGAGAAAATAAAATATTTGAGAGAAAAAGTTTTCACACTGATAGCAAAAAATAATAATATTTGAGACTAGAAAAAGTTTTGGGAGAAAGTATTTTGTCATAGAATATAAAAAAATAATAATTTGAGATTTAAAAAATGATTTCCGAGAAAAAAAAAAAAACTCTAAAAAAAACTTTTTTTTTTTACTCTCAAATATTATTTTTTTGCTATCAGTGTGAAAACATTTTCTCTCTCTCAAAACATTTTTCTTCTCTCTCTCAAAACCTAGGTCTTTGCTCTCATGTCAGGATTTTGCTTTCGCTGTGAAAATAATGTCATGGGTGGGGCCACGTTCCTATTGGCCAGTCTCAATCGAATTGACAGCTAGGTGAGGATCATCTTGGGAGTCGAATTCAACTGAATCATCCACCATGGTGGATTCACCGGCATAGATGCGCTGCGTTATTTGGGAGCGGATATGCATACATTAATGTTATGCATGTGTGGCCAAATGGAGAGGAGAGGGAAATGAACCGACAACGCCACCTGTGTAATTGCACCCCAGGGAATACACTCAAACCTGTAGACTACTCTTAACAACAGAAGATCACACAGATTCGTACACTGCTAAATATGGGGACAGGAGACGGACTTCCAAATTTAACAACACGGAGGTCCAAAGCTGCATGAATGCACAGCCGCGTTACAGTGTCCTTTAATCAGTCTGTGGAAAACCGGCAGAACAGCAATGGAAAACGGAGCGGCCGCACCGGGGCTGGAGGCCATGGATAGCCGTCATTCAGGATGCCCAGCTGACGGCCCACGTCACCAGGCTACGGAGTGCAGCCCCACACAGTGCGCAGAGAAGGAGAAGAAGCCACAAGCTGTGTTCTCAGCTACAGCAGGACAGAGAGCAGAACAACCTGTTAACTTAAAGTTAACAGAACTAGCAGAAGTAGAAATAAAAAAACAGAGCGAGCTTACCGGAGCGAAGTGAGCTTAATGCACAGCTCAAACCCAGTCACCATCTCGCAGTGAGGAAGAGCAGATACCATGCTTTTCAAAGTCCCCTCCGAAGCTGCACACAACAGGAACGGCCAACGCCGCTGTAAAGCGAAGAGTCACGGCAGCTGTGACATCATAATACGCTTTAACAGTACACAAACATTGCAGCACCCATGCCTACCTTATGAGTCCCAAGTTTGGGTACAGAAACCGGAGCACGACACACACAAAGCACGCCAACCGGAGCACGCCACACACAGCCCTCGCCAGGTAAATGCCAGGTAGAAGTGAGTGCGCCATGACGGGAAGACCAAATAACGCAGGTGCCACCACTGCACAATTAGGTTCCGACAACTGGAAATTAGGCCCAGCTGATGCCAGTTAAGGACGGAGGTGTAGCAGTGCTCACCCTGCCACACATGGAATGTTGGAAGAGAAAAGCACCGTAGTAAAGTAACATTAATGGGATAACCTAGCTAGATGTAAAGTTAACACTAGCTGGCTAGTGCAGTTAATAACACAATCTCGGTAAAATAACATCAGGTGAGAAAAGGGATTCATTATAGGAATGATTTTGATAACCAACTTGCTCAGCTAACTACCCATCAATTGTGTGTGTCATCATCTTACCCAAACATTGGAGTCTCCGTTCCCAAATAATGCAGCGCATCTATGCCGGTGAATCCACCATGGTGGATGATTGATTCAGTTGAATTTGACTCCCAAGACGATCCTCACATAGCTGTCAATTCGATTGAGACTGGATAGGAACATGGCCCCGCCCATGACATTATTCTCACAGTGAAAGCAAAATCCTGACACAAGAGCAAAGACTTAGGTTTTGAGAAAGAGAAGAAAAATGTTTTGAGAGAAACATTTTTTTGAGAGAGAGAAAATGTTTTCACATTGATAGCAAAAAAAAATATTTGAGAGTTAAAAAAAAAAAAGTTTTTTGAGAGTTTTTTTTTCTTCTCGGAAATCATTTTTTAAATCTCAAATTATTATTTTTTTTATATTCTATGACAAAATACTTTCTCCCAAAACTTTTTTTAGTCTCAAATATTATTATTTTTTTGCTATCAGTGTGAAAACTTTTTCTCTCAAATATTTTTTTTTCTCTCATATCATTTATTTTCCACATGTAATAAAGACACAAATATAGCTCCATAAAAGGCAGCCACTCACTGCCATCCCAAATAATCATTAGCAAATGAAATCAGAAAAGAACTTAAGAAATTGATATTATTATCATTATTATGGTTGTAGTATCAATGGTGTACTGCAGTTCTGTGGGTGATTTGTGTAAGTGGTGTTGCTGTACCCCAGCAGCAACTGTTGCTCAACTGCTGTGGATAGGTCCAATGAAACACTGTACTGTCTCTCCATTTCATTCCATTCAAATGTATTAAAAAGTGGAACACTAGAATGAAATATGATTGTTATGAAGCCTACATCACTATCGACTATTGTGTTGTAAGGTTTTTGTTTAGTGTTATAAGTCATAAAAAGTCATAGTGTGTGCACTTTCCCTCTGTGGTCCTCAGTCATCTGTTTCCCTAAAAGTACAATCAGTTATTTAACTCTGAGAGGCCCTGATCTAAGGTTTTTGTTTTTTGAATGCTTTAAAATTGAAGCTTCTTAATGTGCCACTTTTCTTCTTCCCTGACACACACACGCCCACACACTCACACTCACACACAACACCACCTGCTAACCCTGCAGCAAACACAGATACCAGACTATGCCGAGCTGATTGTCAAGTTTCTGGAGGCGTTGATTGACAGCTACCTGCCAGCAGCTGATGAGCAGCGAGGGGAGGAGCAGCTGAGGACACCCACCTCCCCCTACCCCCCCACTAGCCAGAGCCAGCTCAGCATCACTGCCAACCTCAACCTGTCCAACTCCATGACCTCACTGGCCACCTCGCAGCACTCACCAGGTCACACACACACACACACACACACACACACACACACACACACTCTCTTACTCTCTGCATGAACTAATGGGAAACTGTTGACTCTCCATGGCCCTGTTTCCCAGAGCCTTCATAGCGCTTACGTGCATCGTAAGTTGTATCTTAAGGTCTCCCATAAGCTTACGGGCTGTTTCCCAGAGTCTCCTTAGTGAAGATACATCTTCTGAAAGGTATCTGAACCGCTCGTAAGCTGTCCCTTAGTGATGCGCTCCATTCATCTTGTCACAGTTTTAGCTTTATTAGGCCAAAATTATGCTTTTTGAATCGATGGTTCACATCTAGACTCCTTGCGCAAATTACATCATTAGTTTTAAATTAACTTCATGGAAAATAGTAATGAATTTTGAATATTATGAATATATAGCTTTATTTATTTATTCATTCATTCATTCATTTATTTAATGGAGCTAACTAACTGAGGATATGTTTTTTCTGACGAGGCTGCAGGCTGTACCCTACCACTATATACTGAATATCTGACAGATACTTGACAAATTGATGAAATTGAAGTCTAATGAGGCCGGCTGGAAACTAATCACGTGGGAAGCACCAGCTATATAGGCGATCAAGCGTGTCACCTCTGCTTGCTTCACTGTAGACAAAATTATGGCTGTATTACAGGGTATCATTGCGCTCAATCAACTCAACCACAGGCGTCGCCATCCGCGACATCCCACCTCTCGTACGTGGGGCTCTGCGGGCACCTGTCAAACAGGGGTCGTGTGGAACGGGGGAGAGCCAGAGCACAAGTAACTTCGGGGTGGCGAAGCCCCCTCGGCAGGGGACTGGAGGGTGGACAGTCCCTCTCGACCACGGACATCAATGGGCACACACACACACACACACACACACACACAGCAATGAAACATGGATGCTGCTGCTACAGGTGCCTATTGTGTGACAACAACAGATTTGCAATTTGTACATTGACAGAACTGATGTTGGAAAACTTATATGTCAGACACAAACTGGCATTGAACTGCAATGATGGAAAAAGAGACACAAACACCTATGCTGTTGTAAATGTTTCAATAACAAATGCATTATTGGTGAGCAGCAATCACGTTTCTCTGCTTCATCATTAGTCTTTTAATCTTTAATGTGATATGCTTCAGACGTATTAGGATGGGGATTTTTCCTGAAACGGTGCCAAAACGCTCGTCTGGACGCAATAAAAATACCAGTGAAGCCCGACTAGACTTCATATTGATGAGCAGATGTTCTGTAAAAGGCATATCCTCATTATGATATAATATTTGATGGAGGTAAAATTATTATGGCAATACTTTTTTCATATTACGTCATTTATTTACCTTTATATGAGATCAGTTGATGCATGCAGCATCGATAAACTTTCAGCACCCTTGTGAAGGAAAGCTCCAACTTACAATGTACCATAGCAGCTCTCCTTAAGAGCACCTGCTAAGGGACCGTTTGGGAAACACTCGTAGGCAAAGAAGTTCCTTAGCTAAGGTATATCTTAGAAACCTTCGTAGAGCGCTAAGATACATCGAAACTAGGAAACAGGGCCCAGAATGTTAGTGAAGACAGTGCACCACAGCTCCCTCTCTCAGGTTCCCATGTTCTTGGTACCTGTTAACCGTATTGACTTCACACTTTAGTCTTTAATACTATAATGTTGTGGCCCTGCAGAGACTGACTCCCAGAATGTAAGAGAAAATATTACCTGGGTGGCAGAAGTGCAGTCAGTGTAAAAATGCAGGAAAGAAACAACTCACAGGCTCCTGCTACAGCACCCCCTGTTGTTTGATAAATGACACATCAGATGCAGGAGAAATGCTGCACTAATTGATGATAAAGAAACTTTTTTTTGTCTCATTTGACATTAGTAGACAGTCACATTATTTCAGTGCAGTCAGAGTCAAATCTTTCAGAGTTTCTAGAAAGGAAAATCATTTCAACATTGCAGTCCTCTCCACGAGGGGAGGTGCGACAGCAGGAAGCTCATTTGTCCAAAATTTCCACAAATTTCCACTAACCCCCTGCTATACTGACACAGATAACAGAGCAGTGGTTCTTTGACAGGATGAACATCATTTAAAGATTTGGTTACCAGCTAGTCTACCTTCATGGCCCAAACTGGCCCTTAGACACTGACTAACTTAACACCCATTGTGTTTGTTTCCATTCATCCATATTGCCTGTAACATTTAAGTCCCTGTTCTGTTCTGCTGCTTCAATTTGATCACACAGAATGAAAAAAAGAACAACTGGGGCTTTATAATTCATAAGAAGCATTGCAACAGGGGGGTGCAATTAAGTCTTAAGAGCAATTTCAAAACAACACAGCTGTGTAATATTATTCAGGCCTGTTTTTAATTTCCAACATGTGACTATAACAGGCCTGATAGGAATAAGTGGGCAACAGTTGCAGTAAGATAAGATTAACTTTATTGTCCCAAACGGGAAATTTGTTTTGGGCATAGCAGATACAACCATCATATACAAACAAGACACACAGTAGACAACCATGTAGTACAGCAAGAGTGCAGCTTTGAATAACATAGTTGTGCAATCAGGACTACTGGATGAAATAAAAACATCAACTTTATCATGACAGGTAGGGCTAAAAGAATAAAAGCTTCTTAAGGTTGCACTAGCCCAGGGTTTCAGTACTGAAAATGATATAGACAAGATAGGTTTTTTCAACTAAGCTTTCCGGTCATTCCAGTACTTGACTGCATTCTTTTGAGCATTTAGTGTTATTTAGTGTTGAGTAAAAGCAAGTTTAGAATGTTCTCTTTCATACTTTGCTATATTGTGGAGTGCCAGCCTCTTCTACATCTTTGCTATGTGTTGCTTGAAAGACCTGAACTGGCACTGTCAACATATGTACAGGGCGAGGGTCACGTGTATGACAGAGCCAACATCAGCAGGCTACCCATGCTATCAATGAGCACATCATACTTTTCGTGGAAATTAAGTTGAGCAACTCAGAATAAACTCATGGTCCACTGTTGGCCCACATCCCACCAGTTGGGTACCACTGATTCAGAGTTAGAATTTTTATTCTGTCCCAGAATGTTTAAACAGATAGTAGAAAATCATAAGGACATTAAGCATAGAGTGGATGCTTTTAAACCATCTTCAAACTGTGTGTCCTCTAGGTGTGGATAAGGAGAATGTCCAGCTGTCTCCCAGCTCTGCTCTGTCCAGTGGGGGTCGCACTCGCCATGGTTCAGCCAGTCAAGTGCAGAAGCAGCGCAGCGCTGGCAGCTTCAAGAGACCCAGCATCAAGAAGATTGTGTGATCGACCAGAGAACAGCCCCACCCTGCTCTTCCCCCTCCTCCTCCTGTTCCTCCTCCTTCTTCTCTCCACCCCCAGCCTGCCAGGCCTCATGCTGCACTCCACTTTATTTCCTCTCTCTTCTTCGTGGTTTTTGCTCTTTCAGGAGAACATGTGCATTTCAGTTTTGCATTGAGGAGGAATATATTAGCAAGGGCAAACTTGAATTTTGTGCTGCTTGAAATTTTTTATTTGAGACAGCGCAGTGGAGGAGAAGCTGGAGTGGAGGTTTCAGCTCTCCTTCACAGATATTCAGCAGCAGTTTAAGTCACCTGCAGTGATGGAGGTCACACATGTGAAACTACTGGGGGAAATAAACCCTCTGAGCCTGATGGGAGTACAGTCCCAACACCTAGGTTCACTTTGGACATAAAGTTTCCTAGACAGTTTACACAGGGAGGAAGCAGAAACTGAAGTTCTGTCTTTATGTTGAAGTTTGATCTGTAAGACGTCCCTCAGCCTTCCTTATGACTAAACACTCCTGTGTCAGTGAGATGGACCAAATGACAGCAGCGGGGTGGGGGGGGGGGGGGGGGGGGGGTGGACCTTCACTCTGGACCTGCTCAGCTCCTCAGCTCACCTCTCCCAGTTCTGTACATATTTTACATAGATGATGTATAACTAGTCCTTAGTGCTAATTTAGATGTTGACGTTTTCTCCATGGTGTGCCTTTGTCAGGGTTTTTCAATGTGTACAATTTGTAAAGTAAAAGTCAAACCTTGCTGGGGACAAAGAACAGGTACTAATTATGGAGGCAAGCCGTCCATATCACCATGAGTTCACATGAGCTGAGTCACGACGGGCCTCTAATGATCGTCAAATATACAATCATCCATATACCCTGTTGCCTGAAAGTATTTATCCTGTACAGCTAGATAGCGCTACATAAATCCTCTTTTTAAACACTTTCAGAAACTCTTCTTTTCAAATGTCACAGGAAGACTGCAGAACACTAGGGGAAATACAACAATGTAAATAGTTTCAAGCTTTTCTTTATCTTTGTTTTTGTGCGTTTGGCTTTTATTTAGCTGTTTAATGTGAGTTCTTTTTAGTCTGAACTGTATTTTCAGCAGCATAGCATTTTCATTTGTTTACACAGTGACAAGGAAAATTGTGTAATAGGCAATAATCCTCAACTTTCAAACTCCTTTGTCATCCACCTGTTTTATTTGTACAGCAAACAGGAAGAACACATCACTTTGTCAGCTTGGTGCAATATGATGCCAACTTCTTAGTTGCCTGTTAACACTGAGATTTAGCTCTTGTTAATTACCTCCAGTGACAATTTGAATAGAAAAGAGACAGTGCACAGTGTGATGTTTGATCTTATCTCTCTCTCTCACACTCACACTCACACACACACACACACACACACACACACACACACTTGCATTTGTTTCACCTCAACAGTCTGAGCTGGATCCCCAACCTTCAGAGGTTTGTCCTGTGGGCTCTTTGAAGGAAAAATCCACCTGAATAGAGGCTCCCACATTGTCAAGCCTCCGGCTCATTTCACAACCATTCTATTTCACAACCATTATTTTTTGCAATGTAGAGCACATTGTTGTAAAAAATGTGTCATTATTTAATAATTAAGCCAGTTTGATCCCTTCCTGTTTAATCCTTTGACACTAGAATAAAAAAGAAACACTGAAAAGAAACCAAACTTTTCAGAAACATTGCAGTTTGATGTCCAAGCAGAGGCAGCCTTATATCAGCTTTGCCTTTTCTGTTCAGAAAACATATGATCAAAGACCTAACAAGATTATGAATCTGACCAAGCATTCTGTGCCAACTGTCTTGCTTGATCTTTTACTATACTTGTAGTCACAGACGCAGTTCAGTCAGCAGTCAGACCATACTGAGGTCCATCCTCTGCTCTGTTGTTTGGTGTATTCTTCTGTCTGGTTGCAGGTTTTCCAGCATTTTTACAATGTGGTGAAATGATGGGAAATATTTCACAGATCTAAACAGAAAGAGTAAGTTCCTGGTTTTGGTCTCAGTCCCTCAAACTCAAACACTGATTTCAAAACTCCCACCTTGCACCATCATACAGGCCATCACACCCCTGATCCAGCTGACCTAGACTGATGAGATGCCACAGTGTGAAATGGTGGATTTTTCCTTTTAAGAGCTATAGTAGTATTAATTCAGGTTATTGATGCAGAGGCCAACATTGTGATATAAACCCTGTTTACCCTCAGAGCACATCTAGGAGCAAGAGATCCTTTAAACCACAGGCCTGCTCTGCATTACAGGAGGTGTCGCTGTCAAAATACAAATCTGGACACATTTGGAGAATGCTCTTCCAGAATTTAGTTTGAACGCATTTACTACCTATCAACCATAACTGACTTGTGACTGTTCTAGATAGTTAAGTGTGTTTCTGACTTTCCAGACAACCATTGGTTTCCATTCATTTCACAATGTTTCACAGGATCAACCTTCAGAGAGTTGAAACTTGCTTGAGGTTTCTACTCCATCACAGTTAACATCATTAGAATTGTTTGTGGTAATGCGGTACACACTGAAAATGTGAACCAATGGCTACCTCTAGGGTAGAAAGGCACAATGAGTTCTAAAACCATAGAAATAGAATGGATAGAAAGGACATTGAACTGTCTGCTGTGGTCATTTGACTTGTTCAAAAGAATATGGTGATTGTTGTTAGTTGTTCTGGTTACAACACATCAGTAAAGAGTACACCATGTAAAGAGTGCCACATGTACTAGTTTGAGAAATCTGTTTTGGCCTATTCTTACATCTATGTTCTTTACTAAACAGGAAAAATACATCTGTACACCAACCCAAGTTTCTCTCTTTAACCCAACCAACACTTCCAGCAGCTTCATTGACTTTTAAGTTATTGTAAAACACACTTCAATAAAACTCCACAGTAGAGTTGCCGGGATTTACTGTTTTTAAGGTATACAATGATGACGTTGTTGTTTATCATTCCGTGTACATTTGCTAATCTACAATAATGAAAGAAAATGCAACTGCACGTAGAATCTCCCCTTTATTTTAGTTATTTCCTAAGGGGACATTTTTTTACACATACCTCCATTAACAACACGGTTTCAAATTTCAGTTATAGTAATAAAAAGCTTGTTCAACCAAGAATAACATTTCCATTTTCATTCTTTTAAGGGTCATTCTAACTGATAATAAGATAAGTTCTGTGATACTGTGAATCCGCGATATTTTATGAGATGGTTAATGTAATGTGAAAAACTCAAATCATTGCAACCCTACTCCACAGAAAGAACATAAAACTCAACAAAACTGGATAACATTAGCCTTTCCATTTATCCAACCATCACCAACTCTGGTTTGGTGGAACTAAACCATTGAGCAGCGGCTCTCACTCATTCATCAGAGGCACCTACAGTAATATTACTACAAAAGAAACAGGGAAATACATTATGATTTTAGAAATAACGGATTACTTATTTAAAAATGTACAACTCCACTACATCGTCACTGTAAAATGTCACCTCAGGGAGTTCGTGACTTGTCACAAGTTGGTTTGTTTATATGGAATTCTATATGGAAGTTAGCCTGCTGCAACAGTACAAATAAAAATGCCCATCCTGTTATGTTTATTAGAATGGGAATGTCCTTTCTGTTCATTTGGTTTTTATGTCTAAAACACTATGGTTTGCTGTGGAAATACTCCCATGGTTTGTAGTAAATGGATTTAAACTTACAGAAGCTCTGGTTGCTGTGACAGCATCTGCACACACATGTTGCCACAGTTTGGATTGTTTGATTGAGCAGGTGTAGTGGTCAATCAGCAGCTGTGTTGACCAGTGCTCTTCTCGAAGCCTCCGTCCACAGCTCAGCAGGGTTGGTTTGTCAAAATGCTTCTATCCTGCCTTAACATCTATGCATGGCAAGAGTTGAGTAACGTTGTACAACTCTGACTTTGTTTTTGTCTGAGCAGCGTCTCCCCACGTCTGCTGCTCACAGTCTGACATTGTTTCCAAGTGTTCATGTTACCTTATGGAGACATTTGTTAATCAAATATCTACTGACTTTTTTTCTTGTATTGGAGTGGTCTGAGGGGATATATTATTTTCTCCTGTCCATGCAGCTCATTCAGTAAACTCATGATAATTAGATAAATTCCATGTAAAGGGACATTTTCATTGAAGACAGCCTCAGAAACTGTATTTAGTAACTGAACCTCAAAAAATGACGTAAAGGGAAGACTGAGCATAATGATGAAGAACTGAATTCATAAGTTAAATTTCAGCTGTGGAAGCAGACTTCAGCACATGAATGGGTCCAAGAGAATTTTGACTTTTCTTGTAGGCCTCCATCACTGACATGATGTCACTCATAGATTGGCTCCTACAAAGAGATTCTGGACTTTCAGTAGGTTTGATGATTAACACCCCCAAGTTACAAACTAGTTTATTCAATGTATTGTCTGAACACATCTGAAGGTTTAATATTGTTCTGAAAGGTCAAACTTAATGGTTGAACAAAGAGTCTGCCCATCACAGAGAGGCAATAAATCATACAAACGGGGATGACGGCACACACTTTCCAACATAGAGCATTTGTGATGTGGCACACAGTCAGACACATGAAAGTGAATGAAGAGAGAAGTTCAAACACTACCTGCTTTCACACCTCCGTCAAGGTTGTTTCAGATGCTGTAAGACGGTCCAGCAGGCACTTGGTTTGAAGCATAACATGGCCTTCAGTCAGTGATGTTACTGAACAAAAAAATGTGTCAGAACCTTGTTTGATGTCTGGTCTAAACTACCTTTAAACTGGACTGCAAAAGAGCTAGACCACATGGACCGACTGATGGATTATTTAATGAAATATAAGCCCTCTTTTTCATGTAAATAGGCCTAAACTAGTTCAGAGACAAACATGGAGTTTCGTTCTCTTTAGGTTGGGTACGGTTGCATTTTGTAACCCAGGATGTTTGGAGCAGTGATCTAAAGGTCCAGGGTGGGTCAGGGTTGGGTCAGGATTTTAGGATCTGAAATCAGGGCAGCTGAAGCTATAAAGGTACATGTTTATTCTGAGTTTAGTGTCCGTCTCCACAGAAACGTCTCACCATATAACTCAAACCATCGTCTCTACTTTTCACCGTCTTTCCCTCTCTTAAAGCTTCACTCCCTGATTTCGTTCTTAAACAAGCCCACAAACCTTCAGTGACTATTTCAGTGACTGTACCTTTAACAAGATACAGCCAGGAAAAATCTGAAAGCAAGGCTTATTTGAGCTCCGTGTTCACAGGTTGTCATTGTTTCCAGGTTTTAGTGTGACTTGTGTGTGAATGGAATTATTAAGGATTACGTATCCATAACCTCTTAAACAAGTGGTTGACTTGCACTAACTTAAAAACAGTCATGGGTTTGTAAAGATGAAAAACCTCAAAATGTGGCATGTTTTATTTGATGTTATGCAAAATCTAATGTCTGTAGAGTAATAGTCTGAGTTTTGTTTTAATGCAGTATGTGTGATAATTGTAAATACTTTGTGTACAATTTGAGATGGTATATTTACTACACTGTACATACATGTGATATTGTATCATTTTGTTTTTGTAAAGCAGTTAGTTTCTGTATAATACTATACAAATTGAACTATTCCAGTGTTAGTAATAAAATGTTTTGCTCTCCACAAAATTTGAGCCTGCATGATAATACAGACAAGATTCACCTCAAGTTCAAATGCCAAGCCGGATGTGGAGAAAATCCAACATCACAGAATTTTTGGCCAAATGTCTCACTATCAGTGTTGTAGGCTTGATTATTGGTGCTTTACGCGAGAGTTTTGATCAATAATCATCAGTAATAAGGATGTAATGACTCAGTGGAAAAGCCAAATAATAGAACAGTTACAACAGACTGGTAAGTTCAGAATAAGACATGGTTTTACTGTCATGCAGCCTTTGAAACCAGGAAAAGACAACACTTATCATATTACATATCCAAAATCAAAGATCATATCTCATCTCTCATCATGATATCACTATATTGCCCAGTTCTGCCCCACACTTTTTTTTATTTGGAATTCAAGCCCGAAGGCCTGAAACCCTATTGTTGTTGCGTTGACTTATTTTTGGGGGGTCCACGCAGCGACTACTGCTGGAGCCCTGTTGTTTTTGCTCAGATCAGTCATATTCTTTTTCTCTGCTAGAAGTATACAGCAAAAACTGAATGACAAAAACTCACCAAAATTGTCAGGTAAGTTGCAAATTCCACGCACCTCTTAGGCATACAAAATGACTATCATTGACCTTAAGGTGGTGCTGTAACAATCAAGTTTACATTTTTGCAATGACCTCGATGACGGCTCGGCTTAGAGTCAAAATTCTCTCACCATACTAATCTTGCAATTCATCTGCATCTTTGCTCCAATGCTCTTCTCTAAGATTGCCAAATTTTGCTACTTTTTCTCAGTGTGCTCTTATTCATACTTTCGCAAACTGGTCCCAGACTGCTGGTCCAATCGTCCCGAAACTTTGGCAGAATCAGCCACAGACATTGCTGGTCTAAAGTTATCAAAGGAGTTTTGATACATTAATCCGTTCTTCAGTCATGCATTTTCAAACATTTGTCTTCAAGTTTAATTTCACATAAATATTCACAAATCAAACCTGTGCACATGTCTGAATGCTTTGTCCAAGCTTCGCTAAGCACTTTTGGGATATTCTGCCAATAGAGAGAGCCACAAATGCAAAACGTTTATATCTCTTAATCAGCTATAGGGATTAATACGAAATTTGGTTTGCACCATCTAGGGTCATAGCTTAGTCGATGCATAAAACTATTGCTTATTACAATAAATCCAAATTTCACATTCCAAACTTCAAAAACCACAATAAATCACCAGTATGTCCTACAGAGCTAACAGTTTTTCAGCACATCCACTGAATTGTGACAATTCACTGCAACCTATAGACAATTCAGAAGTCTGTCACTCTATATTTTTAAGAATATGCTAAATTAATTAACACCTATATCTCATCAAGTCTTCATTTAAATGCAACCAAAATTGACACAGACATTCTTTAAATATTAGATATCACATGTTTAAAATGGTGTTCAAATCAGTTTAACCGTGAGTCTACAGTGATATTCAATATCTTGTTAGAATTTGTACTATATGCACAACATTTTCTATTTCATCTCATTTTCAATCAAATGTCACCAAAAGAGATTAATACGAAATTTGGTTTGCATCATCTAGGGTCATAACTTAGTCGATGCATAAAATTTGGAAATGTTTGCTTAAAGAGGGTGGGGCTTATTACAATAAATCTAAATTTCAAGACATTTCACATTCCAAACTTCAAAAATCATAATAAATTACCAGTATGTCCTACAGAGCTGACAGTTTTTTCAGCACATCCACTGAATTGTGACCAAAGTTTGCCTCACTGCAACCTATAGACAATTCAGAAGTCTGTCACTCTATATTTTTAAGAATATGCTAAATTGATTAACAACTATATTTCAAAAAGTGGTGATGAAATGGTGTTCAAATCAGTTAAACCGTGATACTGCAGTGATATTTAATGTCTTGTTATAATTTGTACTGTATGCAGAACTGTATGCACATCTATTTCATCTCATTTTTAATCAATTGTCACCAAAATATTTGACAATACACCTGAAATCAGCAGAATGATGTGAGATGTTTTTGAATTGTATCACCAACACTTTGACTGTTGGAAGTGCTTTAAAACTAAGAAGACAAAAAAGGCGTGTAAGGAGCCATTTGTTCCTGGTGCTGCAGTGAGTAAGTCATTTGCTTGGGGACACAGAGGTACAGGGTTTGAATCTCCACACTGACAAGTACCACATTTCCTTAGCAACTTTCACTGAAGTCTTTGACAATATGCCAGGAACCAGCAGGTTGATGTGTGATGTTTTTTCAGGATTGCGTCCCCAACAGATAAATAGTTGTGAATATTTTAAGTTTTGCAACCTCCCTCTCTCTGTCTTCTGCTTCTGATGCTGCTTTGGCTTCCTGGCCTTTGAGCTGGTGGGTGGGGTTAGAGAGATTGTTTCTGCCCAGCTGCTGTGAACTCTCGTGGTTTAACAGCTGACTTTCCATATCCTCTGCTACTTCTATAAATTTCTAAACTAAAATTCCCAGTCCCTTTGACTAATCTCAAATATCCAATAAATTCAACTCCAGTAAACAGAAATGAAGCTCAGCCAAGTTCAATCAGCAAGACTTTCTTTGTGCCTATCCATTCACAATTCTCTCCATCCCACTTCCACTGCTTCCTCTAATCAGCTGACTCTGTGTTAACTCTTCTAGTTATCTAATCAAACTTTGCCACAATCTCTATCAGCCAATTTTAAATCTGCTCTCTCCTTTGCTGCTGTCAGCTGTCATTTTAGGCAGAACTGTTGCAGTTGCCAATCGCTCACTTAACCTTTGTCTTTTCAATCTCTCATCGATAGTAGCAACTGGATGTGCGATTCCTCAGCAGAAGCGAAATCATCTCTCACCCATCATGTTCTCCCATTCAGGCTATCTCGCCTGATATCAGTCAGAATTGTCAACTCCTAACGTCATTCTCCATTTCCATTGTCAGTCATCTTGATCTCAGTGCAGTGTATGGATTCAAGACATGGGCCCAAGCTACACGTAACATGATCTGCTACTTTGGGACACTTTGCATGTGTACAACCAGATTGCCACATGCAGTCTCCAGCTATTCCAGCCAAGCTTTCCATGCACACCTTTGCCTCAACCTCTGCTCGTCAGCGTCCTCATCACCGCAGGCCTCCACATGCACCCAACCTCCACATTCAACCAGTGTGTCTTAACAACCTTTGTGCTCCCAGATCCCTCAGGCAAGAGAGCCGGCAGTTCAAGCCATCCGAACAAACAGCTTCTCACTGTTTAAGTTAAGTGTATCACATATGACCTGTCTTCTCGATTCAGTGCTGTAGACAAACATTATCACTGAATCATTAATGTAAAGTTATTTATTTCATTCTCTTGTCGCCCCTTGTTTCAATGGGAAAAAAATTACCATACCATTACCATGTACAGTCTGTACAGCCTATATCCCAAAATCACCAGACCCACCCGAATTACTGCTCAAGGTGCAACACTAATTGACAACATATTCACAAATGTAATAACTAACAATTCTATGAGCGGGTTATTAATAAACGACATCAGTGACCACCTGCCAATTTTCACAATTCACCCCTGTAACATTAAAAAAAACAATCAGGATAATAGACCATATTACAGACAGACTAGAACTGAAGAGACTATGGAGGCATTTAAAAATGATCTTAAAGCATATAACTGGGAACCAATTTATAAAGAAAAGGATGTGGATAAAGCCTATGATAAGTTTACAAGATTATTGAAATTATTACATGATAAAAATTGCCCAATTAAACTAATTAATACAAATCGTAAATATAATAATAATAATCAATGGATCTCAAAAGGCTTACAAAATGCCTGTAAGAAGAAAAATACTTTATACTTTATAGAGAATTTATAAAGCAGAGAACAAAAGAAACTGAAGATAAATACAAGACATATAAAAATAAATAAACTAATATTATGAGGACATGTAAAAAGTACAGAGCCCCTAAAGTCCCCAAAAATGAAAAAAAAAAAAAAATATATCGTGCGATAGATAGATACTAACTCTAGCGCACGAGATAAGCTAACTCGAGCACACAAGATAGTATCTCGTGCGCACGAGATAAGCTAAATCGTGCGCATGAGATACTAAAACGTGCACTCGATATACAATTATTTCCCACGCTGAAAGCTCAGACAGGTCACTGTCTGAGTCAGTACCATGGCTGTGTACTATTTATAGACGAGGTGACGTTACAGCGCAGCCAGGCAGCATTGGCTCTCTGCCAAGTTTTCCAGCGCATCCACTTGAATATCAAACTGTATTTTTTGAATACAAACTATATGCTGATGTTGTAAATAGTACAGGCTATAAAGAGTAAGCAACATCTAAAATGATCCTCACTAATAACGAATAATGAATTATAATGTAGCCTAATAAATCTATACAGTGCGACCACTAGATGACTGCCGGCTGCTGTCCAGTCCAGTACAGAAGACACACTGGTCTCTGTGAGCTCGTACATCATCTCCAGGTAGAACAATTACTGTAAAACACTTGTGGATATTTTAGTCTTATGTCCATGGACGTCAGCACTATTTTCTGAGGGGGGGGGATTTTTGTTGGGAGGGGCGGGGGAAGCACGTGTAGCAGCATAGAGGTGCTTATTGTCATTGTTTACAATGTGCGCCGCTGGGGGCCGCTAATGAGGTGGGCCGGTATAAAAGCGGCAGTCCTCCCACTGGTTCTTCCTTTGCGCTCCTATCGTCGCCTCTGCGTCACTTCCGGGTCGGAGGTCGTCTGGTCCGACAGGGCGACTGCGTGTGTGCTGCTCTGGCCCCCCTGTATGCGCTGCTGCGTTTGTTGGCTGTGGTAAATGCTGGTGGCTGCATGGAGCCCTCTCTCCCCCTCCCTCCTCTCGTGTGAGTGTGTGTGTGCCCGCGCTGCGGAAAAGGTGCTAACTGTAGCCAGCTTATCGGGCCGCTGCTGCTTTGTCTCCGCTGCTGCTTTGTCTCCTGTTGTGTCTCCTGCTTGCCTCCATCACGTCTGCCGTTTGCCTCTGCTGCTGCTTGTCCTCACGGCACGGTGGCACGCTGCGGCACTGTAAGCCGCTCCGCAGCTCAGCTTCCGCCATAGGCACTGTTGCTCTGTTTCACGTCCGGAGCAGGACGGTTGCTCGTCCGCCCGTCGCGGGCTGAGACATTATTTTTAATCGGGGTTTGGTCCCCCGCATTTTGAGTGAATGAGTGTGTGAGAGTGTGGGTTATATTCTATTAGCTTGTTTATCTTTATATTGTTTGGGTTGAACCTGATTTTGTTTGTTTGTATAATTTATTTGTTAATTAGGTTAATTTGAGAGATTTTGTATATGTAATTGGATAATTGTTTGGGGTTTGTTTTCTTTATTTAGCCTTAATTTCTTTTTTGCTTTGTCTATATTTGAGTATTTCAATTGGGCAGTTATTAGTTGTTACATTTTGTTAAGTTTAGACTTGTGATCTGCCCATTAATTACAATTTTTGTTAAATTTTGATTTATTGATTTTGTTTGTTTCATTGCAACCCCACTAATTTGTTTTATCATTCTCCTTTTCAGTTGCTGGAGGCCGGTGGTGGCGGTTGTAGTGTAATGTACTGATTTACTGAAGACATATACTGTACCTTTTAGCTGACCTTTAAAAGATATGTGTTGAAGCAATATAATCTGTGCAACTGACAAATTACACACTGGTTTAATATTTCATGTATTCTTATGACACACACACACACTTATTGAGCACTTAAGCATTGTGGTGGAGAAGTACCTAGGACTCACTGAATCATTCCTAAAAATAGCATGAGGATGGGTTCAGAAAACACTAGTGGAAAATTAGGGGAATTACAGCTTGTCCTGAGAATGACCCTAGAGGGGGAAGGACTAAAAAGTGCTGAGTCAGCAGAAATATGACACCATTATGGTGGAGAAAAAGTGACTCAGCAGAGGTGGGATATCGTTACCATCAGAGCCAAGTGGGAAGGATTAAGGGAAAGAAATGACTCAGCAGAAATTCTACGATAAAAGAGCTAGCGCAAACAAAGAAATTCCAGCCTTGCTCCGGAGCTTGGCTCATTTGGGTTGTGATGTGTTTGTTGCCTGCAAGCACATTAAACTCAGTTGCATCTGATTCTACGTGTCTCCAGTGATTTTTTTTTACCTCTGAGTATTTGAGTTTTTGATATCTAATGGAAGATAAAGAAAGTCCGTTTGAGAGGGGAAGAGCGAGGTCGCGAGCTAACTGGCCCGGCTCGGGACCTTGACTTTTTTGCTTCTACACGGTGCTGGTGTTTGGTGGTGGTATCCATCCTTCCGTCTTGTCCGCTGTGTTCCTGGGAGTGGGTTGCTTCACTGAGTGTGTCTGCCACGTGTGCCTGGTGATTTAAGTTGGTTTCTCTTTTTTTGGTGGATCCTTCCCCTTCACTAGTCCTTGTCCAATCACTAGGCCTCAGCCCTGATTAGGTTCTTTCCCCCTCCCTGTGTGAACGTTTTTTAAAAGAAAAATGATTGTTTAATAAAAAGTCTATTTTTTTTAAAACTTGGAACCACGTCTCATGCCCCTTTGAGTAAACGAACCTGTGTGTCTTGTATTAAAGAAGTAATTCCCTGGGTGAAATTCCCAGGGTGGCGTTGTCGAGCCCTTTTCTTGGTAACAGTATTGGCTTTATATCCTTTCACCTCCACCTCGCCACACACGCACACTTATCAATGATTAAGGATTTGATTTGAAGTTATTTTATAATACCATGCAGTTATAAGAGAACTAGAATGTTTTGTTAAGAAAATGAAACTTCGATAACTAAATCAAGCCATTTAAGGAACAATATAACCCTGTCTGCAGGGACGAACGGACCGCATGATGGGGCCAAATGGATCATGTGCATAATTAACCACAAAACAAGCAAATACTTCATCTTAATGACATACTCATTATGCTTCAGCTGAATCCTCTAAGCAAATGACCATGTTGAATTGAAATTAGTTATATGTTAAATGTCCACAATTGGATGAAATTGCTCCAATGCGTTAACCAATCTTTGTGCAGAATCACACAGCCTGATATGCCCTGCAAACACAGTGGGACTATTTTCTGAAAGCACAGAGCAAAGAAATGTCTTTTTTTCTCCCCCGGTCTACTGTCAGCAGGAGCGGGGATTTCAGCACCATGGACAGCACGCGTACAAAGACCTGACAAGCGTCTCCTTTAAATGTGTTTGCTGCTAGAGAAATTATACATAGCCTAATAAATGAAGACAGTGACATATTTTCAATAAAAAACAATGAGTTTAAAGTTCATTTCAAGCTTTTATAGTACAACGAATTTCGGAATTGTCTCTTTAGTGATAGCTTGTGTGTGTGTGTGTGTGTGTGTGTGTGCGTATATGTATATTTATGTATATCTATGTGGGGTGGGAGGGTTGGGTTTTCTCTTTTCTTTTTGTTTTCTGTTTTGGATCTTTGTTGTTTTTAACCTCTGTGAGGCACTTTGTGTTACTGTTGTATGAAAAGTGCCATATAAATAAAGTTGATTTGATTTGATTTTGAATTGTGCGAGTGACGGAGAGCGGGCGGCAGTGTTTGATGCAGGAAACTCGATATGGACTTGAAAATCAATTTCGGAGTGGGGGGGTTTCGGAATGGAGGGCTGTCCCCTGTTGGAACACTGTGTGTGCACAGCCCTTCACCACGTGGCTCCTAAAATAAACACCTGTTTTATTACATCATCATGCTTCCATGCTGTACCATTCAAATAACAAGAATTGTGGTTTAATACTCTTAATTGCACTCAAGTTAGTATGTTAGTATGAGATTTTTTATTTTTTTTTATTTTTTGGGGACTTTAGGGGCTCCGTAAAAAACGAATATTATGACAAAATATTAGAAAATAACAAAAATAATATCAAATGTTTATGGAAAATATTAAATAAAGTAGTGAGAACCAGCCCTAGACATAAAGAGTATCTGCAAGAATTTATTGAAAATGATAAAAAGTTAAATAATATGGATGAAATAGTGAACATATTTAGTAATTACTTTGCAAAGGTAGGACCAAACCTTGCAGCAGAAATACCTGATACAATATCGGCAAACACAGCCGAGGCTCTTCTAGACAGCAATCCCAGTTCAATGTTTTTAAAAGCCATAGAAGAAAATGAACTTGTTGACAGTGTCAATAAATGTAGCAATAAAACATCTACGGATTCTGAAGAAATTGACATGATAATAGTGAAAAGGGTAATTGGGGGAATATCTAAACCACTCACACACATCTGCAATTTGTCATTCAAAAACAGTCAAGTTCCATTCAGAATGAAAATAGCAAAAATCATACCCATGTTCAAAGATGGTGACAAATCCCACTTCACAAACTACAGATCTGTCTCTCTCCTACCACAATTCTCAAAAATCCTAGAAAAACTCTTCAATAATAGATTAAGTAACTTCATAGATAAACACAATTTACTTTCCAATAGTCAGTATGGTTTTAGATCAAACAGATCAACTTCATTAGCTTTAATAGAACTCATTGAAAAAATGACTAATTCCATGGATAAAAAGAAATTTGCTGTTGGGGTGTTCATAGATTTAAAAAAAGCTTTCGACACAATAAATCATAAAATACTTATCAAAAAATTAGAATGATATGGAATACGGGATTGGTGCTGAATTGGGTGGAAAGTTATTTAAAGAACAGGCAACAATTTGTGAAGATGGGTGATTTTAAATCAAAATGTGCAGTGTGTGGTGTCCCCCAAGGATCAGTTTTAGGGCCGATATTATTTAATTTATATATAAATGATTTATGTAAAGTATCTGACGTATTGAAATGTGTATTATTTGCTGACGATACTAATATCTTGGGAACAGGTGAGAACTTGCAGCTACTTTTAGACATGATCACCTCAGAAATGAGCAAAATGAAAAAACGGTTTGATCAAAACAAGTTATCTTTAAATACAAGTAAAACCAAATTTATGGTATTTGGAAATTATAAAACAAATAGTCAAATCCAAGTACAGATAGATGGTGTCCAAACAGAAAGAGTTAAGAAAATAAAATTCCTGGGTGTGATCATTGAAGAAAATATTAGCTGGAAGTCTCACCTCAAACATGTTCAAATCAAACTTTATAGTATCTCAGTATTAGCAAAGGCAAAACATTTCTTGAACTATAAACCACTACTCAGAATCAGAATCAGAATCAGAATAGAAGGAACACATAAAAACAATATAAGAACACATGGGGACAGTATCATAAAGTGCATATAAAGTGTATGACCAGTTATACGGAAGTGCATGTGTTTTGTAAGTCACTCAATGTCCAGCGGTATTTAATGTAACAATGGCTGTGGGGTAAAAACTGTTTTTAAGTCTATTTGTGCGTGTTCTGATGACCCTGTGACGTGTGCCTGATGGAAGCAGTTCAAAGAGATTGTGTCCGGGATGTGATGAGTCCTGTGATATGGCGAGGGCCTTCCTAAGGCAGCGGGAGCTGTGTAACTCCTTCAGTGGTGTCAGTGCGCATTCTTCTGTGCCACTGTGCAGCTGGCAAACCAAACACAAGGGCAGTACGTCAGGATGCTCTCGATCGAGCAGCGATAGAAGGACACCAGCAGCTTCTGAGGGATGTTGTACCTCTTTAGAATCCTCAGGAAATACAGTCGCTGTTGAGCCTTCTTCACCAGCTATGCTGTGTTAGTGCCCTATGACAAATTGTCTGTGATGTGGACTCCCAGGAAACGGAAGACTGAGACCCTCTCCACACACTCTCCCCTGATGTATAGAGGCTGGATATCCGTTTTTTTCCTCCTGAAGTCCACAATTAGCTCCTTGGTTTTAGATGTGTTCAGGAGCAGGTTGTTATCCCAACACCACGCCATCAAGTGCTCCACCTGGGCCCGGTAGGCAGACTTGTCTCCTCCCGAGATGAGCCCCACCACGGTGGTGTCGTTCGCGAACTTGATTATGGTGTTGCTGTGGTGTGTGGGGGTGCAGTCATGTGTGTAAAGGGTATAGAGCAGGGGGCTCAGCACACAGCCCTGTGGGGAGCCCGTGCTGAGGCTAAGGGCTGTGGAAAAGCGAGGGCCTACTCTAACCCTCTGTCATCCTATACAACTCACTGGTTTTATCCTATTTAAGTTACTGTTCGGAGGTCTGGAGTAACACATACAGAAGCTCACTTCATTCCTTGTGCATGCTACAAAAAAGGGCAATGAGAATAATACACAACGCAGGTTATCATGATCACACAAATCAATTATTTTTACAATCCAAATCATTAAAATTTCTGGATCTTGTAAATTTCAAAACAGCACAACTAATGTTTAAAGCAAAGAATAATTCACTACCGGGTCATATACAGGGAATATTTTATGAAAGAGAGGGAGGTTATAACCTCAGGAGTCAGTTTAAGTTAAAAATTCTCAATAGACGTACAACACTGAAGAGCTTCTGTATGTCTACCTACAGAGTGAAACTGTGGAACAACCTTAGCATGGAACTAAAACAAAGTCGAAACATATCACAATTTAAAAATAGATATTAGATTTTTTTTTTTTTTTTTACAAAATACAGATCTGAATAATCCATATGTATGTAGATATACAGATTTATATATATTTACATGTATATACGGATTCATGTTTATATATAGATTTATATTTATTTATATGTATATAATTGGGTGTATATGAACCAGTGTATAACACATCTATTGTTATATAGTTAATCAAGTATACATGGAGGTATATATATTGTTGTTATATCATTGCTGTCAGTAGTTCACTATTATATTATATTATATTATATTACTATATATTAGGATTAGTATTATTATTATTATTATTATGGACTGTATAATAGGCTATACATATTATTACAGCCAAATGCTGGGCACTTTATATAACTTAATATATATATTTAATATATTTATATAACTAGTAAATGCATGCACTACTATTAATGTATTTTAAAGGAATAAACGGTGCATACATTCAGTAATAAAAAGGTAAAGTCAGAACATATTTGTTAGTGTCAAGCAATGAACCCAAGAATTCAACGGTCTATGACCCAAATGAAGCTGTCCCTAGTGGCACATCATAGTCACGACGGTTGGGGCTTGATCATCTTGCTCCTTTTTACGCTACTGTATGTAGCGGTCCCGGGGGCACACTGTGCCGTTTTCTCAATCCTCATAAAGCTTACGGCCGAGGGTGGTGCAATTAATTAATCAGTCAATCAATCACTTTTATATTTCTCATGAAATCATTTAGATACAGCTTCAGTTATATTTCATTTATCAGTTGCTTCAGTTCATTACCCCTTACTGTTTTTCTTTCATTGCAGGTGCTGTTCTGTAAGTGTCACGTTTTCAGACTGACTGCAGTTCAGTGTTTATGACACTCCAGTTGGTTCTGGTAATCATGGTTCCTGGTTGTAAACAATGTTCTGTAATTCTGGGCTGTTGTTTTACATTAAATCTACCACAGATTCACTAATTCTCCGACGTCATCCATGATGTAGTGCCTGAAATGTGCCTCAGTCTGTGTCATGTAGAGCAGACCATGGAGCAGCCTCTAATCAACCTGACTATTTCCCGATCTCTTGCGCCATTGAGGGCATGCATAGTAGCTCATTTTGACCTCAGCGAGATGGCCACATGGTTGCCCTCTCATACTTGGATAGCATCACCACGCCATAGATGTTCCATTTGCATATAGCAGTGATCCAGAGTGACATTCGTCTACTGCTTAAAGGGGAGATGCAGCTGGCCAGTATACTCTCGAGATGCCCATGTAATCTCTAATCGTTTTCGTGACACTCCTCCAGTACAGTGGTGGGGCATTTATCCTAAAAGACCCATTAGGTCTAAAAGAGCAATAATAATCTCAGCCTACTAATTGTTTGGATAGATGCATTCAGCGTTGAATTTGCCGATTAAATGTTGGTAGTATTTATGCCTTTATTGAACATCAAAAAATCATCACAAATCTCAACTGTCACAATAATTACCAGGTCGGAATTTTCTACCATTAGCAGATTAGAAAAGCACTCACGGATATGTTCATCCATGGGTTTTTGGGGGTCATGTACGGCCTGATATTAGTACTGTTTCATAAATCAAGAATTTCTGTGCCCAAATTTCTTGTTAAGTCATTCATATAGCTTGTGGTGGCATTTTGTGGTTTTCTCATCTGCTACCTCTCAATCAAGTCTTCATAGGTCCTTGTCTCTGCTATTGCCCACCTTCATATTTGACAGAGTCACAGTAATGCATAAGCCGTTTCTTATTTCCATTTGGTTGTCATATTATTCTGTCACTGCTGACTTGATTTTTGCTTGCTTTTCAGACCTATTTTCTTTGCACTCATTTATATAATTCCAACTTTATCTGTCTCAATTCAGTTTGGCTTGCTGTTATTTATCATATGTTCCCACAATGGCCATGGTCTATGGGATCTCATGTTGCATGAACAAACACCCTTAGTCTTTGGAACTTCATGGTGTATGAACAAACACCCACAGTCTTTGTGACCTAATGCTGTATCCACAATCATCTACGGTCCTCGAACTTCATGCTGCATGCACTAACACCGGCTTGCTTCTGCTAATTGCTGACCTTTATCATTTCATAATTCTCAATCATGCATCACCCATAGTTATTTCATCTTGGTTATCTACTCACCATTTCTGTCTTTGATGATTTATTATCTGCTGGTCTTGGGACCTATTTTGCTGCACTTGTTTATTCAAGTTGGTCATAAATTAATTAAATTGTATTAGTTCAATTCTGTCTACCTTGCTCACATACATCATGATGTTCACTCAATTTACACGTTCTTCAGGACCTCACGCAAAATGCAAAATTATGGTCTGCAGGACCTCATGCTGTGCACCCAAGGTCTGCGGGACCTCATGCTCATACACAGTATTTTTCATTCCGTCGTTGGACCATAATTTCTGTTTGTCAATGCTGACGTTAATTTCTGTTAGGTCTCCGGACCTTATTTTACTTTCATCATCACTGATCTTATGCAGAGTTGGGTAAGGGTTACTTTAATAGTAATCACAGTACTTTACTGCGTTACTTTTTTTTTTAAGTAACCAGTTACTTTACTGAGAAAAGTAACTCAATCATTTTTAAAGTACTTTTGAGTATTCTACATTTCCTATTGGGCAATGGAGCATAGGGCGCTAAGCCTACATTTTTTTGTCTCCAGAATTAAAGTTATGGACCACTCGCCCTTCACTGAGATCCAGTTCTCCCATCACAGCCTTTCCTTTGACCAGTAGAAACACAGAATGATCTGCTCCTGTAGACAACTGTATGACAACACCCCAGCGCTTTTAATATTTCCTCTAGGGATGTTACCACACAGAGTAAAAAGGGGAAATGATGGGGTGAAACAGCAGAGGCACTTTATCAACCCGGTGAGTATCGTCATTAGCATCAAGCTAGAAAACATAAAGTAATAACATTAAAAAATGGTGGCGGGGCTTTTACTCACCACAACTGTGGTGATGGCTGGTTCCATGTACTACTGGCTGTTTAAGAGAAATAAACAGTAAAGGTAAGCATATGATTCTCTTTGTAGTGCTTTTTGAATGACTTGGTGATGGTGATGAGCCTCTAAGCAATCGTGAAATATGCTGGCAATCTCAAGCGCTCTGTGGGCATGATTTGCACGCGTGCAATTAAAAAAAAAATCACAACTGATTGTGCCCCCCCCCAAACTTGTCATCAGATCTGCACCCATGATTTGTAGGTACTTGTTGTGGAGGATATAGTAGCTTGAATGTTTACGTATGGTACTTCAAATGTAGCTCCTGCCATCTGCTGACGCCTTTAGGTGACTACAACAACATTTCGGCTGGCACATGATGAACAGACACAGTGACTCAGATAATAGTAAAAGTAACAAAATAGGACAAGAATAACCCGATGACATCACACACATCGTGAAAGACGACCGGGAATGATTGGTGACTACCATCGTGTAGTGTGTCATGTCTGTCGGCCAAGTCACGGCACGATTTTATGACTCCACAATCGTGTAATGTGACATGGTGACTTTCAGAACGGGCAGAAAAGTCGTGTAGTGTGTACCAGGCATAATGCAAGTCCTGAGTCTGACCTGTCTTTCAGCGAGTCCTCCTCCACCTTTTTTTAGACTCCACCGTAAACAATGGCAGCATTTCTTCTACCACATAGCAAGCCACAAGCTTCATGGGATCTTTCGGACTGATAGGTTTAACATTATCTCCGTTATTAGAACTGATAGACAGTCGTTGCTGTTTCGGAGCTGAAGGACCAGTATTCTAAAAATAACAGAAGTAACTGATGGCTTGTTTGAAAATGTACTCAAGTATTTGATTACTCAAACAACAAACTAATGCGTTAGGTTACTCGTTACTGCAAAAAGTAATCAAAGTACTCTAACGCGTTACTTTGTAACACGTTATACCCAACTCTGGTCTTATGACCTTAGCTTTTGTTCGGTCTTATGACCTTTTATTTCTGTGTGGTCCTCGTTGACCTTTTATTATGTTCTACATATAGTCTCCAAGGTCACTAGGACCTCACACCAGTTACAGTATTTTTAGTTTGGTCATCAGACAATTTATTTCTGTTGCTGACTTAAAGGGATAGTGCACCCAAAAATGAAAATTCAGCCATGATCTACTCACCCATATGCCGACGGAGGCCCTGGTGAAGTTTTAGAGTCCTCACATCCCTTGCGATGATCGGCAGGGGCAGCGGCTAGCACACCTAATGGCTGGCGGCGCCCCAGACTAACGTCCAAGAACACATAATTGAAACCACAAAATATCTCCAACATGCTCATCCGTAGTGATCCAAGTGTCCTGAAGCCCAGACATAAAAAGTTGTTTCGAAAAACGTCATTTAAACTTTTTAGTCTCACTGTGGCCTGTAGCTCTGACTGCTTCTCTGTGCTCCGTGCTCACGTGTGCGAGCTCAGGGTGATCAGTGATGCACGGTCTCTGAAGAGCAGCAGTCTCATTAGTACTGATGTCCAGATTCTCAAGTGCAGGCATCGCCAATTCCCAGTCTGAGCAGCAAAGACTTTCCTCATCCGTTGGCATGGCTTTGCATTTGAAACAACTACACCACCAGGTTTCCAGTGCTCGACTCCGGTATTCTGTGGCTGGCTGAGGCTCATGAGCTGCGGCGGCTGCTTCGTCCAGTAGCCTGAGTTCCGCGTCCGTATACTTGGGCTCAAAGAAATACAGCTCAACAAAGCAATGGACGTTCCTCCACAATTTCAAAGTCTTGAGACATGTTGGGCTGTCGTTTGCTAAAAGACCGTGGTGCAAATGATCTTTTAGCTACTGTGGTTACTGTTGTCTCTCCCTGCAGTGCACGTGTCACGTGATGTAAACACGGGTAAGCAAAGTTCATGCTATGCTCATGAGTAGATAATGGCTGAATTTTCATTTTTGGGTGCACTATCCCTTTAATATATGGCTGGTCATCTCACCTTAATGTTTTTTTGTTTGGTTTTTTTATTTTTCACTTTTTTTTTTTAAATTGGTCTCCTGATCTTAATTTCTGTTTGGTCTTATGATCTTTTGTTCAACACCCATGGTCTGCAAACCCATGCATTTTTTTTCAGCCTTCCTTTCTGGTTTGATCTCAACACGTTTCCCTACAGCACTTTCCTTTTCAGTGCTTATTTTGCATCTTTCATCATCTATTAGATAGTGGCTCCCTAGCTGTCGTCCCAGATTTATTCCTTCCATGTTTCTCATCAGTGTTAAACTGTTTCATTCAGGGCTTATTTCAGTCATAAACTTGACTATGCACATATCTTTCTCATAGTCTTTCTGGTTTTGCTTTATGCGCGTTTTACTAGCTATGCATTTTCCCCCTTTCATTTTCCTTTACTTATTTTATTAGAAGCCTGTGTCTTCCTGGTAAGGTAAAAATCATCTCATGTCAAATGGTCAGTTGTCCCTCTCCTTTCTAACTCTGCTTTCACATGTTAATACATATTATTTTTTACTGTAAAAATAAGTCTCTCCCTGATTGAATTTAATTCAGTTCAATTGATATTTCATCTTCTCAAACTCTGCTATGACCCTCAACAATTACCTGTGTCCTTGATAGTTGAGTGGTGAGGTGGTTGACTTATAATGCAAAGGTTAAGAGTTGAAATCCTGCTCTTGCCATCCTGCAGATGGTCTGACTCTTTGCATTTTCCAGGATAACTTTAAACACTTCTCACATAGCAGCACTATTTATGTGTTAATTAATAGACATGGGATGCATTCCAGATCTTGAATGAATTAACAATTCAATACAAATGCAGTCAAGCAAGACAAATTTTCACTGAATGCAACATCAAATGTTTTGCTTTCTGTCAGTTCAAAGAAACGAGCATTCAAATGCTTGAAATCTGCTTTGACCCTGATAAATACTGCTTGCTGCTTTAATTTTTCTTTTTTTCTAATCAGAAATGTTTTCACAAATTCCCATTTGATGGTACATTGAAGACACATGAAATTTTTTCCAGTGACTGGAGGTGCAAATGCAGCTAATATGATGCCAACTGTCCAGATAGGGATGCCATAATTAAGGCCCAAAAATGAAACAGCCACAAGAAACGTCAAGATCCCACGGGAAAATTTTCACCATTTTGAATTTTTTGAAAACACATTTTTGACATCTCCTCCATAGCTCCAATTTGTACCAAACTTTCTGTCATCATCATTGGACCAGTCTTATCAAAAATTACCAAAAGCTTGTTGATATCCCATTGCCTTTAGAAGATACTGACTGATGAATTTAGAGGGGCTGTGATTCAGCACATAAATAAATCTAATTCCATAACCACTGAGCCCATCATCACAAAACTTGAAGGAAATGGGTCATCCCATTATTTCGACACCCTATTATTCCGAAAATTACCCATTGTTCCGAAATCTCAATGCTTCGACATCCCATTGGTCCGACCATATTAAACCCATTGTTCCGAAGTCCCGTTGTTCTGAAATCTCAATGTTGCAATGCAAAAAGCAAGCAGCAAGGGAAAGCAGCAAGAGACCGTGTTGTCGTGTTGTTTACTATTGCCATGACGACAATGGTTGCCCTGTTTTGAGGAAGTAGAAACGATGTTGAAAGTTATAATTTTAACCCAAACCATGATCTTTTCCTAACCTTAACCAAGTAGTTCTTGTGCCTAAACCTAACCAAACCTTAACCATGAAACAGTTATTTTGTAACAATGAAAAATTAGATTTAGGAACACTTCGTAAAAATGGGTTTAATATGGTCGGAACAATGGGATGTCGAAACACTGAGATTTCGGAACAATGGGTCATTTTCGGAACAATGGGATGTTGGAATAATGGGATGTCGGAATTATGAGCGGACCCCAGGAAATGTCTAGAGGTACCAGGAGCATACCCTGAAAGTTTCAATTAAATCCAACACTAGGGGGAAAAAAATATGGACTTGGCAGATAATAAATCAGAAATTGTTTGTCCAGTTATAACAAGACAGGATATGTTTGTTAATAATGTTGAACCACGTGTAAAATTATTTTAAAATCAGTACCACATTTTCTGTGGATCATCAGTGGACCAAGGTTATCAAACGTTATCAAAAGTTTGTTGATATCTCATTGCATTTTGATGATATTGCTGAATGAACTTTTAAAGGGGCATCACTCAGCAAAAAAAGGAGCAGTCCTGATTTTGATTATTTTGCCAGTAGCCAGTTAAAACTGCACAAATTGGCCTTTCTCTTCCGTCTTGTCCGTCTTTTCTCTTTTTGTCTTTAGCAGTAGAAAATGTTTCCTACAACATATCTTTTCTCAAACTGCTGGACTATCATTAATTCACAAGATCCTTTCCCAACATGCATGTCAGTGGGGGCACTTGAACTGGAACACTCCAGAACAAAAATGTTACATCATTACCATAGGTCCAGTTACACCACTTCTGTGTAACCCCAGACAAAACAAATGCAATAGACAGCCATGACTGTTTGCTTACAACGCAATTTTTGCATAGTATATAAGTGTAATACAAGATAAATAATTTATTTAAAATGCTGGTAGGCAGTTGTTGCACTTAGTGCCCTTTCTTATTTATTTTTTCTACCGATTGTGTGCAAAGTGCTGTCCCTTAACAAAAAAACAACAAAAATAATAAAATTGAGTATTCAGACATAGATATTTACAAAGATTATGTTATGACCTATTTAAACCCAGGACATTAAATGAAAAAGTAATAAGCTAAATATATACAAAATCACCATTTACAGGGTAGGGAAGGGGGATAGTACTGCACCCCCCTTCTCAGAAATGTTTTGCTGCATTTTCCGTTTAATGGACAGGACAGATAAGCGTTGTACATATGGGCGCCTGCTCTACCCACTAAGCCACCGACGCCCCAGACTCCCATCATTTTTTCATTTTTATTCAAACTTTCTTTATTGATTTTTCACAGAGCCCAACAAGTCACAGGCAATTAGTCAACATCGATGACAAAAAATGGTTCTGTCATAAAACAATTCCTCCAATCCCTCTGCCCCATCCCATTTCCGTCCCACCCGCCCTGGGTTACCACACATTCAATCCATCCATTCATACCATCACAGACCCTGGACAAACGGACATGCACAAATAGCATACTAATTAAAAGGTAAACAGCTATAATACTGACAGGGAAGAAAATAACGAAATAATTAAATAATAATTAAAAATAAATAAATAAAAGATAAAATAAAACAAGTAAAATAATAATAATAAATAAATAAATAACAGAAAATTAAAAAAAAAAAAAAGTATGCTAGAAAGGGCTGCCATGTCCTGTAGAAGGTGTCTAACGAACCTTTCAAGGAGAACCTAATCTTTTCTACTGTAATGCAGTGCAATACTTCCTGAATCCATTTGTTATGAGTGGGTGGGCCAGAATGAGACCATTTTAGAAGAATGAGTCTTTGAGCAAGCAAGGTAGTGAATGCAATGATTTTCCTTGTGGATTTTGGGACATTGAGTGAGGTTGAGATTCCAAAGAAGGCAGTAAGAGGCTCAAGCACTATAGTTTGGCCTACTACTTTGCTAATTGTTTCAAAAATTGCAGTTCAAAATTGAGACAGTAGCAGGCGGGTCAAAAACATGTGGCCAAAGTCAGCAGGTGACTGTCTGCATCTATTGCAAGTGTCTGTCCTATCAGGATAGATTTTAGCCAGTTTGGCAATAGTAAAATAACCTCTGTGCAGGATTTTACACTGTAGGGGGTTGTGTCTCGCACAAATAGAAGCTGTGTGAACACTGTTAAGTATCTTCTCCCACTGTTCATCAGACAAAGGAATCTTGAGGTCCTGACCCCAGGCGGTCCTCAGAGAATTCAAACGGTTAGGAGACAGTCTGTGGATGTAGTTGCATATGATTCCTATAAGCCCTTTCTGATTGGAAAAGGAGGGTTAAAAATTGGTCTAACAGTGGTTCTGGTGGTCTATTGGGAAATTGGGGAAAACAAGATTTTACATAGTGTCTTATGTAAAAGAAACAGAATAGGTGAGTATTTGGTAAGTTGAATTTTGAAACCAGGTCAGTTAATGAAGAGAAAATGCCCTTGATAAAGAGGTCATCAATAGTCACCTGGCCTCTATCAGACCAGGTACGGAAAGCTGGGTCAGAGCATGAGGGGAGAAATCGGTGATTACGATAAATTGGTGATTGACATGATTGTGCGTGGAGGCCAAATGCTTTCCTGAACTGGTTCCAGATCATTAGTGTATTTGTTATGATCAGATTGAGACTAACCTGTTTAATTGACAGCGGCAGCTGAGAGCATACCACCGACCAAAGGCAGAAGTGTGAGAAGGAGATCTCAAGCAAAGCCCACCGCGGTCGTTCATCTACTGTTCCAAGAGAGGAGCTTGTTAACATTGCAGGCCCAGTAATAGTAGCGAAAGTTTGGGAGTGCTAGTCCACCTTGGGACTTAGGAAGTCGGAGGGCTGCTCAGCTGATTCATGCCCGCTTATTACCCCAAAGAAAGGAGCTTATCAGCTGGTCAAGTTTTGAAAAATAGGTCTTCCTTATGTAAATAGGTATATGTTGAAAAAGATAAAGATATTGTAGTAATAATGACATTTTTATCAGGTTGACCCACCCAATTAATGAGAGTGGGAGTGAGGACCATCTAGTAAGATCTGATTTACAATGGTCAAGCAGTGGGATAAAGTTTTTGGAGAATAGTTCGGTAACTGATTTTGTTACCTGGACCCCAAGATATTTGAAACCACCTGTGGCTTTTCTAAAAGGAAGGGAACCTTGAGGGAGACAGTCAGCAGCAGGGTTAATGGGGATGTAGTCACTCTTTCCCAGATTCAGCTTATAGCCAGAGCACTTTCCAAATTTCTCAAATATACTCAAAATGATAAGAAGACTGGAAGCAGGGTTCGAAATATATAACAGGAGGTCATCTGCGTAAAAGGAAAGTTTATGGAGATGGCCGTGGCGTATGACACCCTCAAACCTATTCTCGTTCTGCAGCCAAATGGCTAGGGGTTCGACAGCTAGGGCAAATAATAATGGGGAAAGGGGGCAGCCTTGACGGGTGCCCCGGTGCAAAGGAAACAAGTGTGACTTTATACCATTAGTATTTACCGAAGCTACAGGAGATGCATACAAGAGTTTTATCCATTCCAGAAAACCAGGGCTGAGGCCAAATTTATTGAGAACATAGAATAAGTATCTCCATTCTATGCGATCAAACGCTTATTCAGCATCCAAGGACAGAACGAGTTCGGGAGAGTTGGTAGGAGGGGAGTAAAGAATGTTGAATAACCTCCGAGTGTTTGAGGATGAGTGCCTCCCAGAAATGAAGCCAGTCTGATCTAGATTGATTAAAACTGGCATAACTCTCTGGAGGCAGCTGGCTAACACTTTGGCTAGAATTTTGAACTCTACATTCAGAAGAGAGATTGGCCTATAACTACTACACAGTAGCGGATCTTTATCCTTTTTTAGCAATACAGTGTTTAAAGCTTCTGATAGAGTGGGTGGCAGCCGACCTTTTTCCAGGGCCTCGTTAAAAACTCGGACTAGAATCGGGGCTAAAGTTGTAGAGTAGGTCTTAAAAAACTCTGTGGTGTGGCCTGGGTGATTTATTACTCTGCAAGGCTTTCATCGCTTCTTTAACTTCAGACACAGTGATTGGTGCACCCACATCTACTGCAGCTGCTAAATCAATTTGTGGGTACATAAGCAGGTCAAGAGGGTTCGGGCCTTCCCAATCAGTTGAGGAGGTTTCGGAGGAATACAATCTAGAATAGTAGTCAGCAAAGGCGTTGTTTATAACGGTGGGATCTGATGTAACTTCGTCCGAATCCAACCTAATCCTCGGTATGAGTCTAGATGCTGCCTCAGCCTGTGCTTTTTATGCCAGGAGTTTGCCTGCTTTGTCCCCCATCTCGAAAAAGCGTTGTTTTGTGAGTAACAGCTGCCTCTCTGTCCGACCGGAAGACAACAGATTATATTGTGATTGGAGTTGTACTCGTTTCTTGTACAGTGTATCAGAGGGATCAGCGGAGTATTGGGCGTCTAATCTCTGGATTTCGTCTGATATTTCTTTCAATTTGGAGCGCTCCGACTTCCTGAAACCAGAGATGAAAGATATAATTTGTCTGCGTAGGTAGGCTTTAAAAGATTCCCAGAGTAAGTCACTACTAATGTCTGGTGTGTCATTTATCTCAAAAAAGAGCTGAATTTGGGAGGCTACAAAGTCTTTGAATTGTGGTTCAGATAATAATTGAGAGTTAAATCTCCAGAGTTTGGTGGGTGGTCTGCGCTGAGAAAAATTTATATGTAAAGAAACAGGGGCATGATCAGAAATTACTATAGTGTGATAGTCACACGACAGTGTCTCATGTAATAGTCTATTGTCAAGCAGGAAGAAATCAATCCGTGTATATGACCGGTGAACATGAGAGAAGAAGGAGAAAGCTTTTCTGGAAGGATACATAGTCCTCCAGGTACGGTGGCCCTGAAGTGCAAATCATAACGGCAAATCAGAAAACACAACAGCAAATCAGAAAACACAACAACAAATCAAAAAACACAACAACAAAACAGAAAACACAACAACAAATTAAAGCTGCAAGTAGCGTTGGGCGGGACCTCGCTCTCGTGCCCGTTTCGGCCTCCAGCTTATGTCGCCATTGTGAATTATTTAGAAATATCAAACATATTGCCACAAACATCAGAAAATCCTCTCAGAGCTGAACGTTTTGATGTTCGAATGCTTTCTGTAGCTGTAGGTATATAGAAGTGATGTCACAATATGCAAATTAGATGAGCGAATTTACTTCCATCAGATTCCTCTTCCTTTATTTTGAGGATGAGATAACAAAAACAACACAAAACAAAAGAAATCTACTGTGTAAATATGTTCAAAATGTTGTTTTACTGAGATTTATTAAATCCAATATGGCCACCGCCTAGTGACGCCACAATATGCAAATTAGATGAGTTAATTTACTCCCATGACAAACTTTGGGTCATGATGAAAATTTTTGTCATTTACAGTATGCCTTTATCTCTAACCACTTTCAAGCCACAGCCTTTTGAAATGTTGAAATGAAAATGGAATATTTTCCTCAATAAACTCTAGCACCTAAAGGGTTAAAATGGAGATTGTGCCCCTGTCATGTCAGCATGTAAGATGTAGACACACACACACATCATGTTTCTGTGAGTTTGTGTGGCACAGCGGTTGCCATGGTAATAAAATAGGTGCTTCTGGCAGAAGAGCAGAGAGACAGACAAATCACAGAGAAAAATTGTGGCTGTATGAGCGAGTTGAAGAGAAAATTCAAGTATGAGTAGAGGGCTGTGTGTGCGTGTCTGTGTGTGCAGCCGTTGTCATGGCGATTCCTGACTTGCCTGCGCTTGAGGGGCACACAGAGAGCTCATGAGAGAACAGATCAGCAAAGGCTGTTTATAATGGGTTTGAACTCCTCGAACAAATTCTTCCCATACCCAAACCGTTGGTCCAATAATGGAAATAAAGTGATGGTGAGAGAGATAAACTTCTTGTGAACGCACGTGTCATGTCTTATATTTCTACAGTCAAAAATGTGGTCACAGGAGCGAGTTACAAATGTGTTGCACCTCAGCTGTTTCCAGAAATTTCTCCTCTCAGACTACATGGGAGTGAATGAGAAGAAAATTGGCGCTCCCTTCGCTTTGGAGCCGCTCAGCAAAAATGTGTACGTGTGACAGATTCCATGTCACCATTTCTGTGACCAGGACAAATTTTCCTACGTTTTTTGGTATAAATTGTGTATGTTCAGTGAAAATTGTGGCCGTATGAGGGAGTTGAAGAGAAAATTTCTTGATGAGTTTACAGCTGCTCTCCACTCTAGTGATGACATCACCCACTCTAGCTCACGCAATACACACCCATTATAAAGTCTGAGAAGGGCTGAAAACTTCATGTATTTTAAACTGACTTTGTAGAAAAACTAAAAGAGATATTGAAAATTTGAATTAGTTCCTGAAAGTCGATGGCAGCATCAACGTTTGAGAGTTGGAATGGAGTTTCTACGTCAGTGTATGAATTCGTGATATGTGGGTGAAGATGAGTGAGTTTGAAGAATTTTCTCATTGACTTCCATTATAACAAAGTTTCACAAAATGCTGAATATTTTGGAAAGTTTGAATGGGATTGAAAAGTTGAATCATATGTAAAAGGTCAGCAAAATGATGAATATTTTCCATTTTGAATGGAGTTTCTAGCTGAAAGTATGAATCGGTAGTCACAGTTTGAAAAAAGGTGAAATTTTTAGATTTTTGAGGATTCCGTAATGCATTCCCAATGGGAAAAGGATTTGGGAAAAATCGCTTCCAGCATTCACACCCACAATTTCTTCAGAAAGTGCTTCTCTAGTTGGGTGTGAATGCTGCCAGTTGAAGCCACGCTGCAATGCTGCCTTGAATACAATAAAGTTTGAATGATTTGAATGTCACACTGAATAGCTGCCCTTTATAAAATAAAGTTTGAATGATTTGAATATTTGAATGTTTTACTGAGATTTATGAAATCCAATATGGCCGCCCCCTAGTGACGCTACAATATGCAAATTAGATGAGTTAATTTACTCCCATCACAAACTTTGGGTCATGATGAATAGTTTTCTCATTTACAGTATGCCTTTATCTCACAACACTTTCAAGCGACAGCCTTTTGAAATGTTGAAATGAATATTTTCCTCAATAAACTCTGGCAGCTAAAGGTTAAAATGGAGATTGTGCCCCTGTCATGTCTGCATGTAAGATATAGACACGCACACACATCATGTTTCTGTTAAGGCGTTTCTCAATATGCATTCTTGTCTGTACTTGTGTTCTTGTGTCCATGTGAAACGTCATCAGCCGCAGCCCATGTACTGTCCCAATACACAGGTTGGCATTTCGCCAAGAACAGTCAAGAGCCCGGAAGTTTTCTTGACATGCCCCTTTTTACCGAGGATGCATCGGTTGGTAACTTGTACGTTCTTGTCAACACAAATATCCCGGCATGCATTTTGGCAGTCGAGAGAGCCCCGGGAAGCTTTAACAAGGAGGACAAAAGCTGTAAGTTTTTTACAAATTTCGTATGCTATTTTATCATAAAATTCACTTCTGATGAGTTTTTACGCGTAAAATGAACTGTGTAGACTTCAAATATAGGCAGTTTTACGAAAATTGACGGCGAATTTAATATTTGCTCTAACATTGTCGGAGTTGAGAAGCTCCATAAACTGGCTCGCCTCCAGGAAGCGCCTGCGGGGTTAGCTGGTTAGCTAGATGGCTTGCTCCGGTCTGCTCACCGACCCCTCTTGTTTTCCCACTGTCCCACAGTTAGGTGACAATGGCAGAGGAGACCCAGACCCACAACTGTAAGATATGTTTTATTAATATTCGTACCACTGTTATTGTGTCATGACATTAATTTCTGAAAAAAATGTAACATTAAGTAACGTTAGTTTAATAGGTTGTAGCCTGTCACGTTAGCCTAGCGTTATAGTTAACGATCTCTGTTATTCTGACATTATATTCTGTGTGATGTTAATGTTACCATTGTAACTTCAAGGGACATCAGAGCAAACAAGTGCCCTAATTGAGTGGCGAGCCGCCAATGAGGTCCTGTTTACAGGGAAGAGGAATTCCTCAAAAAGTGGATGGGAGTGAGTATGCTTTTTATGCATTTGTATGCCACAGGCGGTGGTCCATTGGTGTGTTTGTAACAGACTTGACAGCCTCTCAGAAGAATTTGATGCACCAAAAATAAAGAAAACAAATACAAAGTATAAAGCTAAAGCAAATATTATAAAAGTAAATTGTAACCTGGTGAATAGATAAGTAATTTCCCTCTGAGGATCAATAAAGTTATTCTTATTCTAGGCTGTAGTGTGGTATTAAACAGTGCAAAGTACTTGTGAAGTGCAAAGAAAAAGTACAGGTGACAGTTATGTAATTATCAACTTAAACAAAATGACTAATTTGTACTAACAATAATAATAACTTATGTGTACAACTGTCACTCAACTATTCCTTGCATGCATGTACTGTCGAAGTGCAATATTGCCTTCATACGAAATGTCTGCATTATCATACCATAACTACATCATATCAAATAGTTTCTGTCAGCTTGTGTTTGTCACTGAAATATCTCTGTTAACTTGTGTGTTTAATTTGTAATGATATCATGTAATATGATGTCTGACTAAGTTGTTCTCTTTGTGTGTGTGTGTGTGTGTGTGTGTGTGTGTGTGTGTGCTTTATCCAGAGTCTCTGTGAAAAATTGCGGCTTTGCTGTGACAGCCAAGCAGGCCATGAAAAAGTGGAACAACCTGAAGGAGAAATACAAGGTAACCCACCATTATATCTACTCTTCAGCAATGAAGCTATATACATATTTGTTAAATGTGGAATTCATCAGCTCAAAAAAGTCAAGCTGAAAACACATATCGGTATTACACAATATTTGTGGAATCGGTATTTCATTGTGGCAAGACATCTTAAAATAACGGTATTATAACTTGACATTTCAACACTTGATAGTGTTGCAACAAACATATTAGTCAACATTTGTGAAGCCATTCAAACTGGACACCTTTTGGGACTTCAAGCGTTCATTCATTGATGCTGTATTTCAGGAGCTTAGGGATCCTCCGACAGGGAAAGGGGTGGAGGCGGGTGGGGTGACAGCTGCCACCTGGCAGTGGTACGGTCAAATGGATGCTGCACTCCGGGGGCAGCACTCCATAAGCCCGCCCCTGGTAGTGGCATCTAATTTGACCACCACTACAGGTGGTGTTGTCACCTCCCCTTCCTCTGCCCCTCCCAAAGAACGAGCCAACCTGCCGCCAAGAAAGAGGGCCAGGGTCAACCAGGAGCTCCTGGAGTTCCTGAAGGAGCAGGCAGAGAGGGAAGAGGCAAGGGAGCAGCAGGCAGTGAAGAGGGAAGAGGCAAGGGAGAGATCAGCCACTGAAAGGGCTGAAAGATACTTGTCTCTCTTTGAGAAATTTGTAGATAAATTATAAAAAAATGTATAGTTGATTAAATTTAATTTAACAGCTCCTAATTATTGTTTGTTCCAAATTACTGTTTGTTGTATTTGTTTTTGAATAAATATTTGAAATATTGAGTTTCAGTCTGTATGGTAGATGAACAGTTATACATAAAGTGGTAACATGCAGGCATGTGTTATTTAGACTTCAGGGGAGACACCAGAGGTTATGATGATAGTCAGAACAATACCTTCTTCTCAAAATGACATCTGCTACATAGAACATTTTTCTGACTTTACTTGTAGACAGCCATCAAATTTGGCATGCTTCTTTCTAACTAAAATAGTTGATTAAGTGAGGCATTTTTTCCACTGTCATTGCCATTCTGTGAGGTGTGTAATTTAAAAAAAAACAGTTAATAACCATATATACAATCATTTTAATTATTCATTAGCAAAACAACATTGATAACAAGTAACAATTTAACTATATACACAATCATTTTTAATTAATCAGCTAAACAATATAACAATTTAACATCACAGGTACACACACAATAACTTTAATTTCTGTGTTAGTTATAGTCGTGCTCCCTTAGAAAAGCAGGTTGCTCTGCAGGGGCAGACACCTGCGCAGCAAGCCTGGCCCGGAGGTTGTTTCCAGAGAGCTCCAGTTCAGCAGCACCAGGAACGTTATCTTCCTCCTCCTTCTCCTCTTCTTCTTCCTGGATGTCCCCTGTCAGCAGGCAGAGAATGTGGAGGATGCAGCATGCGGCGATGACCTTTGGTGCAAATAGAGGCTGGATTTCCAAAGCCCGGAGGAAGATGGCCCTCCAGTGGGTTTTAAGCATCCCGAAGGTGCGCTCAATAATGTTGCGGGCCTTGGCATGGTGCCTGTTAAAGCATGCTTCAACTTGGCCTGTTGATTAAAACACAGTTAACATAAAATACATGTAGTGTTTCAAATGGATAGATAGAAATTTCAGTGATCCCGAGGGAAACCCAGGAATGCAAATGCAAAGCAACAACTGTAATAAACTATTCTGTGTATTCTTACCTGCTACAGGCTGGCGGTATGGGGTCATGAGGGTCACTGGATGCTGCAGGCAAAGGTACCCCCCATCTCCAAGCAGGTAGAAGCCAGCTGGTGGGTACAGGGACTCCTTGTACACTGGACATCTTCGGAGGATAAGGGCATCATGGACTGACCCCGTGTTTCCAACGTAGGTGTCCAGAAATTTCCCGCCACTGTCACACACTCCCTGGAGCACCACTGAAGGGAAGAGCTTGCGGTTAATGTAGCATTTCTTCTGTGGTTCTGCAGGTGGGAGGATGCGGACGTGGCACCCATCTATGGCACCAGCCACACACCGAAATGCCTCGTGCCCAGCCACACGTGCAAAGCCTGCCCCCACCTCCTCCATCTCTTCAGGCTTGGGGAAATGCATGGACCGTGGAACGCATCTGAACAAGGGGGGGCCATAATTTCAAGTCACGTGGAGGGGGTGGGGGGACATATGCACTGAAACAGACAATATTACTGATATGTATTAAATAACGTTGTGGAGCACTTTTTTTATTCCGACGCCACACAGTCACATCTACAGTACACGCATGAACACGAACACATGCTTGCTCAGATTAACCCCTCTGATCCCACTCTAACATTCACACACAACAGGCCAAGCCTATTTACACATAAACGCACAGATGAAACTGTAGCAAACAACAAAGTACATCTAGTCCACAACCACAACCAAAACTCATCTTGCTGCCTTGAATCTAAATCAACACCATATTCATTATCATCACAAGTCAGCACTCATATCAGACTGATGTGCAGAGTCGCACACACACACACACACACACACACACACCCCCAACAACAAAACAAGCGCAGCTGCGCAGTTACTGAAAAGTAACCAGAACGCTGAATTTCTGACCATTACCGCCCGCTCCCGCAATGTGTATGTCCACTCCCGCCCGCTCCCGCAAAACTCTGAGAATTTATGCCCGCACAATAATAAAGATGCACTGATTTTGTGTCTTTTCCTGTACCACAGGAGAAAACACGTCATTTTATAGGCTATTAACAAAGAGATTCATTGGGTTGTTTGTTTCGTTCCCCTGGTCTGCATGTCTTTTGACACACTGGTCAGGAATAGCGCTCCTATTTCGTTGTTTTCATTTAGTTTTTAATAAAATAAAGGCTGTTTCATATTCTATTCTCCTCCTCTGTATTTTATTTAATTTTCTACCTTTATATAATCACGCAGTGATTGAGGTTAAGGCAAGCCCGATGCCAGGATGAAGTTACTGAGGGGGCGGTTAAAAATTATGAGGGGGCAAATCTTTATTATGCAACATAGGTTCACACAGTGAGTTATAAAGAGCGCGCAGACGTGCGAAATAGTCGCACGTAATGACAGCTCGTCGCCGGTGAAACACAATAAACTGCACGTCTTCTTTCATGTTTGTCTCATGACAGATGGAGCTAACTGACAGACAGACAGACCTCCGAGGAGAATGATCCTGTATTAAAAAAGAAAGATATATTTTTAATGTTAACAATCATGAATTGACATTTTAATTATATTTATTAATTTATTTATTTAGCTATTTCATAGTTTTTATCTGTTTACTGTGATCATGCCTATTTTACTTAGATGTATTTAAAATTATGTAATGTAAAATTAATTAAATATTGTTCTTTTGTCAGGTTCTCATTACGCATTATCATTTATTATTTATCTTGTATACAAATGAACTTCACTGCCAATGTGATATAAGGTAAGTGTGTCGCATATATTATTTAATTTCCTCAAATAAATTATAAAACTTAATATGGTGTTAATTCCATGCCCCTCCACGATTTCACCACAAGGTGGTGCTGGGGCACCATCAACAGTACCAAAATGTCAAATGTCAGATGTCAAATTTGACTGAGTGTTTGGAAATACATGAATGAAAGGGGTGGGTCTATAGCGTCACTATTACACAGTTTGGGAAGGATCCTGGATCCTCCTGATCCATTAATAATAATGGAAAACAAAGTGCTGCTTTAGGGAAACTATGTGAGATAAATGTTAGCCTACTTACAAAGCCAGAGACAAACGCTAGGATAGCGCGACGCCTTTCCCGACTCCTCTTCCTCATCCCGGCTCTTCTCAGCTGAAGACTCTTCCTCAGCCTGGTTCTTCTCAGCTGTAGACTCCTTCTCAGCTCAGCAGCCTCCTCTTCTGCCTCCCGGTAAAGAGTACCGAAGGCGATGACAGCTGCGATCGTTCGCCGGTGTGTGTGTGTATATATGTGTACATATAAATATATATATGTATATATATATATATATATATATATATATATATATATTGCTGTCTATACATATAATAAATATGCTGTGTGTGTGTGTTTGTGTGTATAGCGCAATACCAATTGTTTGGATGATAAAGCTGAGATACTGGATAAAAAAGCACAGCTGTAGCAGGCTGTCTCGAGTATTGCGCAATACCTACAAGAACGCATCGTCTCAAACTGACAACAGAGCGTCATGTGTGCTCGTGACCTTGTGAGTTCATTCTTCCAAGCACAACTTGCAAGAACATTCTCCCCAAGAACACAAGTCTATTCTTTGCATTCTTGGTATTGAGAAAGGCCTTTAGTTTGTGTGGCACAGCAGTTACCATGGTAATAAACTAGGTGCACCTGGCAGAAGAGCAGAGAGAGACAGACAGAACACAGAGAAGAGAGCTCTTTTAGAGGAGATTTAACTCCTCAAACAAATTCTTCCCATACCCAAACCGTTGGTCCAATAATGAAAATAAAGTGATGGTGAGAGAGAGAAACTTTTCGTGAACGCACGTGTCATGTTTTATATTTCTAGAGTCAAAAATGTGGTCACAGGAGGAAGTTTAAAATGTGTTGCACCTCAGCTGTTTCCAGAAATTTCTCCTCTCAGATTACATGGGAGTGAATGAGAAAAAAAATCGGCGCTCCCTTCACTTTGGAGCCACTCAGCAAAAATGTCTACGTGTGAGAGATTCCATGTCAACACGTCTGTGACCAGGACAAATTTTCCTACATTTTGTGGTATAAATTGTGTATGTACAGTGAAAATTGTGGCTGTATGAGCGAGTTGAAGAGAAAATTCAAGTATGAGTAGAGGGCTGTGTGTGCGTGTCTGTGTGTGCAGCCGTTGTCATGGAGATTAATGACTTGCCTGCACCTGAGGGGCACACAGAGAGCTCATGAGGGAGCAGATCAGCAAAGGCTGTTTATAATGGGTTTGAACTCCTCAAACAAATTCTTCCCATACCCAAACCGTTGGTCCAATAATGGAAATAAAGTGATGGTGAGAGAGAGCCACTTCTTGTGAACGCACGTGTCATGTCTTATATTTCTAGAGTCAAAAATGTGGTCACAGGAGCGAGTTACAAATGTGTTGCACCTCAGCTGTTTCCAGAAATTTCTCCTCTCAGATTACATGGGAGTGAATGAGAAAAAAATCGGCGCTCCCTTTACTTTGGAGCCGCTCAGCAAAAATGTGTACGTGTGACAGATTCCATGTCACCATTTCTGTGACCAGGACAAATTTTCCTACGTTTTTTGGTATAAATTGTGTATGTTCAGTGAAAATTGTGGCTGTATGAGCAAGTTGAAGAGAAAATTTCTTGATGAGTTTACAGCTGCTCTCCACTCTAGTGATGACATCACCCACTCTAGCTCACGCAATACACACCCATTATAAAGTCTGAGAAGGGCTGAAAACTTCATGTATTTTAAACTGACTTTGTAGAAAAACTAAAAGAGATATTGAAAATTTGAATTAGTTCCTGAAAGTCGATGGCAGCATCAACGTTTGAGAGTTGGAATGGAGTTTCTACGTCAATGTATGAATTCGTGATGTGTGGGTGAAGATGAGTGAGTTTGAAGGATTTTCTCATTGACTTCCATTATAACAAAGTTTCACAAAATGCTGAATATTTTGGAAAGTTTGAATGGGATTGAAAAGTTGAATCATATGTAAAAAGTCAGCAAAATGATGAATATTTTCCATTTTGAATGGAGTTTCTAGCTGAAAGTATGAATCGGTAGTCACAGTTTGAAAAAAGGTGAAATTTTTAGATTTTTGAGGATTCCGTAATGCATTCCCAATGGGAAAAGGATTTGGGAAAAATCGGAAATATCTCGGAAAGTATGAATTTACTAGTATGAGTTTACTCAGCTGGTCTCCTCCCCATGGTCTAAGTGGCAAATTATCAAACCATTCTAAATATATTCACGTGACCTCAAAAGTCACATAACTATAGCAACATGTGCACATGCAGGCTTTTTTATTCAAACATGACATAATAGCTTCATTTGCATGAAGTGGTATTATGTGGTAGTGAGGGTCCGTGTACCTTTTGATAGTTTGATATTTTGTCTTCAAAATAAAACGGATTTACGGAAATATGGCCGTTTTCCCGTTATTCCGTTTTGAGACACAAAACGAAATAACGGAAGTGCTTCCGTTTTCCCGTTTTCTCTTTCAAAACCAAATTACGGAAAAACCAAATTGAAACGAGACCCAGATGCATTAGCTAGGTACAAATAGGATAGGCCCAGTACTCTGTGTCATTGTTTTCTCTCTGCTCAATTCCTACAACATTGCTTTTTGTGTTTATCTTTCTTAACCCCACCTGAACAACCACTAGTCTATAAAAATGTTATGTAATGTTTTATGTTTCCAAATCAAATGAAATCAAAATGATAGTAGGCCTATTTACCATATTGTTCAACCAGGTGAAGTTCCAAAAACATAGGCTAATCTGTGGCATTTTACTAAATCTAAAATAGGCCTACATGTGCCGCCCTCTTCAAGGGTAAAAAATGTCCTGACATCATGTTTGTTTCACTTATGTTGTAGGATGGGAAGTCATCAAATATTAGCAAAACTCACAGAGTGAGAGAGACCTGCAATGTCTGTTTGTCAGTCTGTCAGACTGTCCTGGCCATAATAGTATTAAACTTAAAATCTGCACCATATCATTAATGATTAACAAGACTGAGTAACTACATTGGAGTTGGAACCCAGGATCAACTGTGTGAACATACAAGGAGTTATACATGTAAGCAGAAAGGAGAGTGGAGAGAAACATGATGTAAAGAGAAAGCTTGGGTAAATGACATGCAGTAATCATTTCGTCCATCGCTGCTTACTTGGGTGACATGCATAAGATTTGTCTACTTCTCATGAGAATTGTGTCATATAACACACGCGGCCTGCGTCTAGGACACAATGCAGCGGATAAGGCACGGCGACTTGTTGTTGACAAACTCCTTGGGGAAACTGACATTCTTTGTCTACAAGAAACTGTTCTTGCTAAACAGGACCTGGACAAGCTTAACTCTGTTCATAGTAACTTCCATGGGGTGGGGGAGTCAACCACAGATTTGAGCTTGGGGTTGGTTCAAGGCAGAATACCTGGAGGTGTGGCCATTATGTGGCATAAAAAATATGACCCTCTGATCAGTGTGATTAGATTGAGAGTAGACTGGTGTGTTGCAATAAAAGTTTCTTATAATGGTAATGTTCTTATCATTTTGAATGTTTACACACCTTATGAATGTTCCAGTAACGAGGACGAATATCTTCAAAAGCTTGCTTTTATTGGCTCTTTTATTGAGGAAAATGAATGTACCCGTATTTATGTAATGGGTGATTTGAATGCAGATATCTCTGATAGGAAGTCTGTGTTTGGCCGATACCTAGTTGAATTTTGTCATGATAATAAGCTCTTGTTAACAAGTAAGATCCATTTGCCAACAGATAGCTATACATATGTCAGTGAGGCTTGGAATACAACATCCTGGCTAGATCATTGTGTAAGCACAGCTGATGCCCATGAATGTGTGGATAAAGTTGAGATTTTGTATGGGTTTGCAACAATGGACCACATGCCTGTCTCCATTATGCTCAATGTAGAAAACCTACCTACAATGACCACGGATGATAATCAGGTTAATCATGGTGGGAAAATTGAGTGGGCTAAACTCTCAGAGAACGACCTGCTACATTATCATGACTTGACTGAGAAGACCATAGGTAACACTGAAATTCCATATGATGCTATAATGTGTGATAATTTCAACTGTGGTATGCCAAATCACAAAGAAGAGCTATGTGTACTATATGACAGAATTGCGCAGGGTCTGAATGAGGCTAGTAAACCACTCATTCAGAGAAAAGCAAAGAAGTACAGCTTCAGGCCAGGCTGGAATGAGTATGTGGATGAACTCCACCAGCAAGCCAGAGAAACTTTTAAAAATTGGGTTATTGCTGGTAAATCAAGGCATGGACCTGAGAGTGAAATTAAAAAGAAAGCTGTTGCTAGGTTCAAATATGCAATTGGGAAGTTGGCTTTAAACAAATCCTGTGGCCTTCATCTGATCTCTGCAGAGCATTTGAAATTTTCATGAATGAAATTTTCATTTTCAAGAATGAATGAATGAGTGAATGAATGAACTAGAAAATTTCACATGAAATTTTGAGTGTGCCTGATGCTCGCTGCCAACTAGTATCCCCATAGCAATACGCTAATTATTAATAGCAGTAAATGTATCACTGTGTGTCTGTGTGTGTGTGCATGCCTGAATGTGTGTATGTTCACGTGCTGTCGCGCGTTTGTGTATGTGTGAGTCTGTTTGTATGTCCACTTACAGATAGAAAAAACAGCTTAACTTAACAGCTAAAAAAGACTGCAGTCTAAAATGTCCAAGATGGACACAGAAAGACAGAGACAGACAGACCCAGACAGGCAGACTGACACATATGTAATTACCTCTGTATGATGAGGCTTTAACTGCAAAGAAGTCAGGTTGCTGAAATATTCAAATTTGACTGTGCTGTGACACACAGACGATTGGCCGAATGGCTGGAGTTGATTCAGCCAATCACCAGTTGGCAATGGCACAGTCAAATTTAAATACACCAAGAAGAGGCAGAAACTGAGCCAAAAGTTCCTCTCAAACTCCAACTGTTTAATGAAAAACCGTAAGTGCTACAGCTACAAAAAGCACACCGTGAGCGAGAGGACAGGATGCGGATCACAAAGGTGTAAATTTCATTTCTGTGGTGTGAAAAATGAGGCCAGAGCCATGATGGACATAAGTGGAATGGTCTGCTTTCTTCCAGAAATTTGGGCTCTCACTTAACATGGAATTCAAATAAACACAAGAAGTTTGTGCTCTAACAAAAAAAAAAAAAAAAAAAAAAAGGGATCAGCACTCAGTGAATAATCCTCCTAAGCCCTACGATAAGCTATTATGGCAAGGCTTAACTATACAGACCCGTGAGCAGTGATAACTAATATGTCTTTGGGGTCATCGGGTGGGAACCTCCTTTCACCGGTGTTTCGTCTAGTTAGTCCCACGACACCTCCAGGAGGCTAGACAGTGATCTCTGGCGTCCCAGAGACACTCCCCTAATGCCAGGTCTCACTGCTCCCCACACTAACCGAACAACCTCCTTTATCTTACCTATACTACCACAGAGGAGGTAGACCCAGGGAAGGAAGCCTTGTTAGGCTATCACACTCCCCCACCGGGTTAGGCTGTACAGTCTACCTCCCCAGGACGAGCCCTCACAACAATGACACCTCCAGGAGGCTGGACAGTGATCTCAGCCCAAACAGCACTGCCAACTTCAACCAAGCCCAGGCTCCGTTTATGCGAGCTCCAGGCAGAAGCAATGCTGATACTACCTTTACTAGCACATTCACCATACTCTATTTCACACGCTACATAGCATAACTACAATGTAAACTAAAGTTAAAGGAGATAAATGAACTCACAGGATCAGCAAACACACTCACTTTGCAGCATGGTCTCAAACAAAATGGATTCAAATAGGCCACTCCCACACTTAAATAACCTTCCTCTTCCTGGATTTCCTTCTTACTTACACATGGCTTTCTCAGCCCAAACAGCACTGCCATCTTCAACCAAACCCAGGCTCCATGCGAGCTCCAGGCAGAAGCAATGCTGATACTAGCTTTCCTGTCACATTCACCATACTCTATTTCACACACTACATAGCATAACTACAATATAAGCTAAAGTTAAAGGAGCTAACTGGACTTACAGGATCAGCAAGCACACTCACCTTGCCGCATGGCCTCAAACAAAATGGATTCCAATAGGCCACTCCCACACTTAAATACTTCCTCTTCCTGGATTTCTCCTGACAGGAAGTGGATCTCTCCACCTGATCTCAAGGAGTTATGTGCCCTGCTTAGTAGTTCCCCCTGCTGGCCCCCAGCTGACATTATTTCTTCTGTAATAGATAAACTGGCTGCATTTAATTGCTTCATCTGACATTTCCCTCACTGTCTTCCTCAAATTCTGTCCCCGCACTCCGAGTTCCCTCAGGAGTGAGACAGTTGATCTTGCTATGAATCCCCTACACCCCACTTCCACTGGACAAATCCTAGTCTTCCATCCTCGCTGCTCAGCTTCTGCTCCTAAGTCTGCATATCTGAGCTTTTTTCTTTCATAGGCTTCTTCCACTGAGTCTTCCCAAGGAACTGTCAGCTCAATGAAATAAACTATCTGTTGACTCACTGACCACAACACTAAGTCAGGCCTCTGCCTGGTACAGACTATTTCCTGAGGAACAACAAGCTTTCCCCCTAAATCTACTTGCATTTCCCAATCACAAGCACCTTCTAGGCGGCCACACCCTTGCCTCCTCACTAACTTATCCCTTCTGTATTTCTCTCCCTCACGGACAAACTGAATTACTAAGCCCCTATCCTTAACACCTTCTGAATTCACCTGTCTTCGTTTCCCTTCGATGCCTGCAGCTAAACATTTCAACACCTGATTATGTCGCCATGTATATCGGCCTTGTGACAAGCTAACTTTACAGCCTGACAAAATATGCTTTAAAGTTGCGGTACGTGAACACAATGGGCATGATGGGTCCTCATTTACCCACAGTTTTAGGTTCTGGGGGGTTGGTAACACATCGTATGTAGCCCCTACCAGGAATCTAATACGATTCTCCTCCATACTCCACAGGTCCCTCCAACTAAGCTTCCTCTTCTCTACACTTTCCCAATTCAACCACTGTCCCTGTTTAGCCTGGGCCACTACCTTTGCACCCCTTACTATCTCTTCCTGTCTGCGTATCTGTTCTACGACCAGCTTTCTTTTATCTTTGAGGCCTGCTGTATTCCATACCGGTTTACCTGAGCCAAGCCCCAGGCCTCCCCGGCCAAACTGAACATTACCTACAATCTCTGCATGTCTAAGAGCTGCCTCTGCCTCCTGAACTGCCGATCTTGGGTTCCACTTCCTCCCCTTGGTTGGATTTGGAACCACACTCCTAACTACCACGTCCTTACTCCCAGATAACAAGAGCTCTGTCCTGACCTTGGTACATTTAAATTCCTCTGTTAAACTAGATACTGGCAGCTGAAGTATCCCTTTTCCATACAATGCAACACTACTTAGGCACCTAGGAGCGCCCAACCACTTCCTAATGTAGGAGCTAACCGACCTTTCCATTCTCTCCACAACAGATATTGGAATTTCATAAACTGACAATGGCCACATTAACCTAGGATATAGCCCAAATTGCAAACACCACAACTTCAACTTTCCTGGAAGTTCTGATTTATCTATTCTATCCAATCCTTCAGCCACATCTTTTCTAAATTTCACCACCTGTTCCTTATCATTCAACTCTACATTGTACCACCTACCTAAGCTCTTTACTGACTTTTCCCTAATTGTTGGGATGTCCTCATCATCTATGACAAACTTCCTATCACTTAACTTCCCTCTACATATCGAGATGCTTCTAGATTTACTAGGCTTGATTTTCATGCTGGCCCACTTGAGGTTCTTATTTACCTTCTCTAGTAGCCTCTTTGTACATGGCATTGTTGTGGTCACCAGTGTCATGTCATCCATGTAAGCCCTAACTGGTGGAAGATGCAACCCATTCTGCCGTCTCTCCCCACCTACCACCCACTTAGAAGCCCTGATGATTACTTCCATTGCCATAGTAAATGCTAATGGAGAAATTGTACACCCTGCCATGATGCCTATTTCTAGCCTCTGCCAACCTGTTGTGAAACCTGCTGTACTTAGACACAACCTAATATCCGGAAAGTGAATGGGGCAGTTGGTTGGACTTGTTGTCCTTTTAGACCACCTGCAGCCAAAACCCTAAATCCATTTTCTTCAGCGGTCGCACCTCTGCGACCGGAATGGCTTTTCCTACAATTTGGTGTACAATTTGTGTATGTAGAGTGAACGATGTGGCCGCACCAGCAAGTTTAAGAGAAAATTTCTTGATGATTTCAGAGGTGCTGTGCATTCTAGCGATGACATCACCCACTCTAACTCTCAACATTCCACGCAATACACACCCATTATAAATTCTGAGAAGGGCTGAAAATTTCATGATTTTTAAACAGCTGGTGTAGAAAAACTAAAAGAGATATGGAAAATATGAATCAGTCACTGAAAGTCCATGGCAATGTCAACATTTCAATGTATGAGTTCGTGAAGTGTGGGTGAAGATGAGTGAGTTTGAAGGATTTTCTCATTGACTTCCATTATAACCAAGTTTCAGAAAACGCTGAATATTTTTGGAAAGTTTGAATGGGATTGAAAAGTTGAATCATATGTAAAAAGTCAAGGAATTGCTGAATATTTTCCAGTTTGAATGGAGTTTCTAGCTGAAAGTATGAATCTGTAGTTACCATTTGAAATTTTGTGATTTTTGAAGATTCCGTAATTCATTTTCAATGGGAAAACAGTTTGGGAAAAAAACGGGAATATCTGGGAATGGCGGTGGCGCCCCCTATGTGCCAATCTCAAAATCTTTTTTTGGGTGTGATCTTGGTCCCCTTCTGATGATATTTACCCAGTTTTGTGACGATCGGAAAAATGGTTAACATTTTACAGCCAATATTCGCTAAGCCCCGCCCTTTCCAAGGACATTTTGCTTGACGGCAGCCGTGTTTTTCGTCCGATCTTGCTCATTTATAATAGAAATGAGTGTCTCGGTCCCCCGATGCCTCATACCAAGTTTGGTGTTGATAGCACAAATATTTCAAAAGCTTATTCATTTTAATGTTTTTAACATTATTAAAATTAGCAAAAATTCTGTAAGGGTGGCATTCATGGTGCAAGAGGCTTTTTTGTAGAGAACTATCAGGAGGATGTGTGTGTAAAATTTCAAGTCAATAGCACTTGTGGTGCGGCGGGCAGAGCCTTTCAAGCTTTACACTCTATGTTATAGCGCCCCCATAAGGCCGATTGGGACCAAATTTTTTGAGCAGTATTTGGATGTCATTTATAGTCCATGTACCACGTTTCATGTCAGTAGTATATAGGGACCAGCTTTGCGCGTGCACGTGAAATGCGCGTGCGTGCACGTGAACCGCGCGTGCGTGTGTGCACGCGAAACGTGCGTGCGTCCCCCCCTCACACACGCCCCTCCCCCAATCCCCTCCCCCACAAACGTCATATGAAATCCTGCTCTCATTGGTTAAACATAGCGCCTCCTTCTGGGGGTGGTTCCGAATGAAACCGTAGCTATTGGCTAATCAAAAGCCCCTCCTTGCGTAATAATCCCCTCCCTCAGACACCCCCCCCCCCCCCCCCCCCCACCCCGATTCCGGAGTTGAAAACCGTGCCCCTGCACCCCGCCGCACCGGCCGTAAGTTAAAATAACATTTCGTTGTGTGTGTGTGTGTGTGTGTGTGTGTGATCGTGTGTGTGTGTGTGTGTTTACTTATTTTCATTATTACTGATATTAAATTCTAAACATAATGAATGTATTTTCGTTTTAAATCTTGACCTAATGAATGTATTTTATTATTATTATTTTAAAGAGTGTGTTACTAGGCTAAATAATGGTATTACTTTCCAGCTGCAACACAAAGACGCTCACTTTCGTTGAAAAGGCGCAGAACAGACCCTCCAGCCTCTGCTGCTAGAGATTTTATACCGTAAGACTGTTTTCTTTATATATTTTATTTATCATTAATGGGGGAATGCTTGCGGCATCATTGTAAACATCTGTTTTACCTCCTCTTTCTCCACAGTGCACAGCGCAGGCCGCTGAGACCCCTCCATCAGTTCTCTAGCGGGTTTAACACGTAAGACATAATGTTTTAATGCTACTTTATATGAATATTATGCTAATATGTGTCGGATACAGAATACTGCTAACATATCGTTTTTTTTGTTTTTCCATAACAGTGCCTGGGCGATTCACCAGGACTACCCATCTGAAAATTTCCAGAGGGTTACACCGTCAGGACAAGGATTTCTCACGTAAGACACGTCGTTATATATAATAATAATAATAATAATAATAATAATAGCAGCCTAATATGATAATAATAATATTAATAATAATGATAACGTTAATGTTGTAATTTTTTTTATTTTATTTTTTTTAATAAACAGTACTCAACCGCCTGAGCTGACGGCCACGCAAGAAACAAACGCTGCGGTAGCTGCGTTACTGGTTGCCCAGGGATTATCTGCGGGTGGAGCGTGGAGCGCACAAGGATCAGGAGGTGTAGAACCGGCTCCAGCGAGTGTTGAGGAGTGCTTCAACGACACATTCGAGGAGGTCGGGGAGTCTGTGAACTCGTTTTCTAACGGCCGAGAGGAAGTCGGCGGAACAGCGGGCGCCCAGCAGCGTGAGAGGGCATCGATCAGTGAGGAACACGGACCATCTCCTCCTCCTCCTCCTCCGCACCGGCGGCTATTTCACGAGGGAATATCTGTAGAGGCTTTGTGGAGTCAGCAGGAGTCGCTCTTCCCACCACTGGACACCAGCCTACAGCATCAGCACGAAGTAAGCAAAGATCTGTTTTCTACAAGTACACCTGTGAAGGCTGGCGTTGCTGATACTGGTGCTGCTTCTGCTCCCGCAGCGGGGAGAGGTGTGTGTGTGGGGAATCTCCCCACAATCCCTACATTATTAAGAGGTGATGACTATATTCCAGATTTTGATGACCTGTTAGACAGTACTGGTGATTACAGACACAGTAACTTACCCAATTTACTGACATTATCACCTATACCCGCTTCATTTCCTCCCCCTCCCGCTGTTTTTGCTGACGTTGTTGTTGAAAATGGTGAAGAGGAGAGCATAGTATTTGTTGACGTATATCCAGGCCAGGCCTCCACCCCGCCGCTACCCCCCAGGGTCCTCCTCCCCCCTCCATCCCCTATCCCTCTTCCCAGGCCTCCCCCATCAGCTGTTGGTGTTGTTGTTGATGCTGTTGATGAGAGCGTGGTATTTGTTGACGCATATCCAGGCCAAGCCTCCACCCCGCCTCCAACTACCCCTCCTCAGCCTATCCCTCTCCCCCTGCCTCCTCCAGTAGGTGTGGTTGTTGATGCCGGTGTTGAGAGTGTCGTAAACCATACGCCCCCGCCCTCCAGCCCTCCTCAGCCTCCTGTCCCTCTCCCCCTGTCTCCTTCAGTAGGGGTGGTTGTTGATGCCGGTGTTGAGAGTGTCGTAAACCATACGTCCCCGCCGTCCACCCCGCCTCCACCTACTCCTCCTCAGCCTATTACCGACCCTGTCTCACCCTCTAATTCTCCCATACCAGAGGCTGCTCTAGCAAGAGAGAACGTTTTGCTCAAAATCAGGTGCAGGCAGCAGGCTAGGTTAATCAAGCGCGAACAGCGGCAGAAAAGAATTGCCGAGACGCGATACCTCCTCCTGGCAAGCGAGCGGCGAAACCTGATTAGGAACAGTAAAACTAACAAGCGACGCTACAGAGCCCTTAATACACAGGTACAGTTGATTAAACAGAGCGTCGGTACCTTAATTGAACTACAGCACACAACCACAACATCAATAAATAATCTAGTAGACGCATTGTGTAGAAAAACAGGAACACACAGTAAGTAGACGTAGATAATGGCACCACCAAGGAAACTGTTAAAAACGAATGAGCACTCAGGTCGGGATGGTCGTTATGACACCGATGACGAAAGCACACATTTTACTGATAATGTCGATTCGTCCCAGTGCACTACAGAGGGGCGGCGTGCTTTGACAGGTACAGTTAGGGAACGTTTTAACACACCCTCTGGACCAGATGTATTGGCTAGCCACAGCAGTGTTATGCGCTGGTCCAGATACATTTTAAAAAGAATGCGGGGGATAGAGAAGAGAACAGCGCTGTTTTTAAGAGACAGAATTTTATCCTCATCATCATCGCCATCACCACCACACGCATGTGGTTCAGGTTCTGGTGTTGCTGCTACTCCCGCTACATCTAATGCTGCTGTTATTGTAGAAATCGGTGTTAATAATAATAACAACAGTGACAATGATAATAACAGTGATGATAATATAGCCTCACCATGCCGCTGCTGTCAGTTCTGGGACTGTGAGTGTCTCCGGTGTGAATGTGTGCGTGATAGTGGGGTCTCTGCTGAACATGCTGCTGTCGGTTCTGGGGCCGTGAGTGTCTCTGGTGTGAATGTGTGTGATCGTGGGGTCTCTGGTGTGAATGTGTGTGATCGTGGGGTCTCTGCTGAACATGTTGCTGTCGGTTCTGTGAGTAACTCTATGGTCTGTCAACACGGTGCAGGAAATCCGGTAGAAGGAACACCCGCTGTGCCGTCTACCAGTACAGGCGGTGCACAGTTGTGTGTCCGTGACATACCTAGATTCAACGCTGCCGAATTTCGCCAGAGGGTCGATTTCAGAGACGTTAGTCTTGATAATATCACCCAGGCAATTGACAGTGTTAGAGAGAGGTTGTCAGGCGTGATTGGTGCAGCCTTAGAGGACTCTCCTGCAGGTAGTGTATTAAATGTGGTTTTGAGAGGACCATCTCTAGCCAGCGATGTGCAAGCTGTTTTAAGCTCTGACAACGCATATAACGCTGACGAGTTTTTGGAGGTGATCTCTCAAGTTGTGCAGAGTAATGACACGTCGCTGACAGATGATGATCTGGAGTTTGTTGTGACCGTGGCACGTGGTAGTAGTGGTGCTGGCTCTAGACTGAGGCTAGGAAGCGTCCCTTATGATGAAATTTTATCCAAGAAGGGAAGGCACCTGTATAACCCTGAAAACGATGGGTCTCAGAACAGTCTTTGTTTCTCTCTTTGTCTCGCCCATTTTGTTAATGAAAGCTTGTCTGCCGCTGATAAAATGCAGTATGCTAAACAACTGCATAGCGCTGTAGGATTTGATGAAACCCACAAGGTGTCGCTCTCTGATATCACAAAATTTGAAAATCACTTAAACCTAAAAATCGTAGTATTCCACCATGGTTCAGGGCGTAAACACCTACAGTGTTACAAAACCCATGACGCAGTACACGCCAGCACTGTGTGGATGTACCTGCACAATGACCATTATTACCTGATTGTAAATAAATCCGGTTTCTTTGGCGGTACCTATGTGTGTGACTACTGTTACGGTTCATACACAGAACCGTTTAAGCACGTTTGTAAATACCTCTGCAATGTTTGTTATACACCGTGTCACATGCACACAGGGGCCACTGTAAAATGTACAGAGTGTAAACGAATCTGCAAGTCCAGACACTGCTATCATCAGCATAAACACCCTCACTCTAAACACGACGCAGCGCCGTGTGACAAAGTGAAATATTGTGAAGAGTGCGGTAAAACCTACAAGGCGGTAAGAACGCAGCATAAATGCACACCACCAAAGTGTACACACTGCGGTGAGGCCCTAAATGAGAGCGATGCGGTACACCAGTGTTTTATCCAGCCGCTGAAAAAACAAACCCCACACACAAAATACATATTTTTTGATTTTGAGACGCGTTATCACGAGGGCAAGCACGAAGCAAACTTTGTGTGCGCTATGGACACAGAGGGAAACAAATTTTGTTTCAACACCCTGAAATGCGTTGACACGTTTGTTAAACGGTACCGGCAGCCAAAATATAAGGGGTACACATTTATTGCACACAACGCCTCTGGGTTTGATAATTACATACTGCTGGAATATTTTGTGCAACAGGGGATCCCTCCCACAGTAACCATGCGTGGCAGTAGGGTCATCCTGATGTATGACAAGGCATTCCAGCAACGCTGGATCGATTCTTTCAGCTTTCTACCCATGCGTTTATCCAGGACACCGGCTGCCATGGGTTTTGAGGACATGGAGAAGGGGTATTTTCCGCACAAGTTCAACACCGAGGCGAACGAGTACTATGTGGGCAAATACCCCGACCCCTCTTATTACGGGTACAACACCATGTCTGACAGCGACAAGCATAGGTTCATGATGTGGTATGACACCGTCCGTGAGAAAACCTTTGATTTCCAGACAGAAATTCGCCACTACTGTGTTAATGATGTAGAAGTGCTTCGCAAGGCCTGTCTAATTTATCGTGAGACATTTATCAGGTGCACAGACCTCGACCCGTTCGCGTTTACGACACTGGCGTCGAGTTGCATGGGCGTTTTCAAAACGCGTTTTCTACCCAAAGACACCCTCGCCCTCACGTATGAAGGCGCATACACCTAGCAGAATAAAACCTATTCTGAGGTGTCTATGCAGTGGCTGGAATACGTGGCCAAGGTAGAAGGCTCCGAGATTAGACACGCTTTGAACCGCGGTGAGCACCGATTTGGGCAGTTTTTTGTGGACGGGTATAACACGGCCACAAACACCTGCTACGAGTTTGCGGGATGCTTTTTTCACGGATGTGTCAAGTGTTGCGTCCAGACCGAAGTGAATCCTGTCACCAAAAAACCCTATGGCAGTCTGTACCACTCATTCTGTGAAAAAATATCAGCGTTGAAAAGCGTGCATGGTCTGCGTGTGGTGGTAATGTGGGAATGTGAGTGGGAGGCGCTAAAACGTTCAGACCCATCTGTTCAGGCGCACCTCAACACTTACAGGCCCAAAGAACGCCTCGACCCACGACAAGCCCTTTTTGGAGGGCGTACAAACGCCATCAAAATGTACCACAAGGCTGATAACGCAGATGAGAAAATCAGATACTACGATTTCACAAGCCTGTATCCTACTGTACAGTCAAAAAAACAATACCCAGTTGGACACCCTCAAATTATCCACCGAGATTTTGGTCCGGTAGAAAATTATTTCGGGTTTGTAAAGTGTACCGTGCTTCCTCCCAGAGGTCTGTACCACCCCGTACTACCCTACAGGTGTCACAAAAGGCTCATGTTTCCGTTGTGTGGCAGGTGTGCTGAGGAGTTAAACCAGACCAGTGTCTGTGCGCATACTGACGCCGAGCGACAGCTGTCAGGTGTGTGGGTCTCATTTGAACTTCAGAAAGCTGTCGAGAAGGGGTACCAGATTGTCTGCATTGATGAAGTGTGGCATTTCCCAAACAAGACAGACACATTGTTCAAGGAATATGTCAAGACGTTTTTGAAGTGTAAGCAGGAGGCGTCAGGCTACCCCGGGCATGTCACTACTCCTGCAGAAAAAGCCCAGTACATACGCGACTACCATGAAAAGGAGGGGATTTTACTCGATGCTGACAAAATCTGTGTCAACAAGGCGGTCAGGAATTGTAACAAGCTTCTCCTGAACTCATTGTGGGGCAGATTCAGCATGCGGAGTAACATGCCCTCCTGCGAGTTAATTACAGAACCGGAGAGATTCACACAGCTCATGTTCAGCGACCATTATGACGTGCGTCAGTTTGGGTTTATATCCGATGACGTGGCCATTGTCCAGTGGTGTCACGCAGATGGTAAGGCGTCCAGAGTGAATGATGTGAATGTGTTCATAGGGGCTATGACCACCGCCTATGCTAGGCTGATGCTGTATGACTTGTTGGACAGGCTACAGGAGCGTGTGCTGTACTGTGACACGGACAGCGTCATTTTCACGTCCAGCCCAGGTGATTGGGTTCCCCCTCTAGGCTCATACTTGGGTGACTTAACCGACGAGATCAATGACGGTGATGTGTGCGGGCTCCTAGAGGAAGATTATATCACAGAGTTTGTGTCTGGGGGTCCAAAGTGTTACGCCTACTGCACAAAACTTGGTAAAACGCAGGTCAAGTGCAAGGGTGTCACACTTAACGCCAAAAATGCAGCAGTGCTCACCCACGAGTCGCTTAAGGGGTTGGTCCAGTCCTTTGTGACCAATCAGAACACTCAGATGCATGTGATCACAGAGGCGGAAACCATCAGACGTGATAAAAAGAAGTTTCATCTTAAAAATGACATAGTACACAAAAAAGTCAAGGTGGTATATAACAAGCGCAGAGTCCTGTCAGACTACAGCACGCTGCCTTATGGCTACTAACATCTCTTTTGACTCAAGACTGCAGCATCCGTTTAGTTTGGTGGTGAGTGGTCCCTCAAATTGTGGAAAGACGTATTTTGTCAAGGGTCTTATTGAAAATGCATCTACAGTTATTTCACATAACATTGATAATTTGGTCTACGTATACTCATGCTGGCAGCCTTTATATGACCAACTCCTTAAATTAAGAGACATCAATTTTGTTAAAGGGTTACCCGATTCCCTGTGTGACGATGAGTTATTACCCCCGGACAAGACTAATCTACTCGTCATAGACGATTTAATGAATGACGCCAGTAACAATATAGAAGTTCAGAATGTATTCACCAAATATGTCCACCATAGAAATCTCAGCTGTATATATCTGGTTCAAAATTTGTTTATACAAGGCAAGGCTAGCAGAACCATTAGTTTAAACACAAACTACCTTGTCTTGTTCAAAAACCCTAGGGATAAATATCAGGTTACACTTCTGGGCAAACAGATGTTTCCTGGAAACACTAAATATTTTTTAGAGGCGTTTAATGACGCCACTAGTTCTGCATACGGGTATCTCCTCATAGATTATAAAGCTGCCACTCCAGACCACTTGAGGCTCAGAACCGCTTTGTTATCAAATCAGCACGTTGTTTATATGCCTAAAAAACAAAGGGCTAAATAATGTCGTCACGCGTGCAGAGGAATCTAGCCATGTTGGAGTTGTTATATAAAGCAACGCCGGGTATGAGAAGGGTCATTGTGTGTGGCGCTAGCGCAGACTTTATCGATGCACTCTGTGAAATAGCTTTAAATGTGTTGAGAGGTAACATCCCTTTGACAGAAAAACAGTACGCTCAGTTAAAAAAGAAGAGAGGCATCATCAGACTGGTTGCGGACAAAAATGTTAAACATTTAAAGAAGAAAAAGACGATTAACCAGAGCGGCGGGTTTTTACTACCACTACTTGGAGCAGCTATACCATTTATTACAAGCCTGATAAGCAGAGGTTAAGAAAGAAGAATATGGAGCATACGCAGAAGATGTTTTTGGTTCCTCAGCATCAGCTTGACATGTTAAAACAGCAACAACAGCAGCAGCAGCAGCAGCAGCAGTATCAGGACCAAAACACTGCAAGCATAAGACAGGTAGTACAAAACGATCTTGACCGAGCCATGTCTGACATTTTGAAACTACCGGACACAGACATATATGAAAAGGCCAAAAAATACTCTCAAGTACTGCAGCGTTATTTGGCATTGGTGAGACAGGGTGAGCGTGAAAAAACTGTACTGACCCTGTCAATGCCTGATACCGAAATTAGACCCGAGGACCGCAGACCTGACGATGATGATGATGATGGGCATAAAAAGGACACGGTTTTAGAGGGTGTGTTAAAACACATTCCCAAAAGAAGTCAGAGAAATGCTGAATACATTCTAGATGCAATTACCCGCTCAAAGCATGTTTTATCCTGGACAGACAACGCTGAAATTGTTGTTAACGGTCGTCCCCTCCACGGTACTCATTTGTATGACCTGGTGAAAAGTGTCACTGCATCACACAACATTTCAGACATTTCTAGACCACTGGGGTGGGACGTGTTCCTAAAAACCCTAGCCCATTTAAACATACCTTTAATGGCCATCCCTAACAAACAGGTGCGTGGCGATATAGCTGAGTATAAAAGAATCGGAGACGCCCCTAGTTTTTCAGCCCATAAAAGCAAGGGGAAAAAACGGTCGGTAATAGACTCACCGGGGTACTTTAGCACCCCACTAAGGACACCTGCTTCAACACGTTCACTACCTCACAGACTAAACACTTCACAGTGGGAGGATTTTTAATAATAAAAGGATGTGTGTAATTTTGTTACAGTTGTTCTGATTTCTTTATCTTTTTTTAATATTTACTTTTGAATGCCGTTTGAATGTATTTTTATTTTTCATTATTACTATTATTAAATTCTTAACCAATTTAATGTATTTTTGTTTTTAACTCTTGCCCAATTGAATGTATTTTTTATTTTTCATTATTACTATTATTAAATTCTTGAATGTATTTTCATTTTAAATTCTTGACCACTTGAATGTATTTTTTCATTTTAAATTCTTGACCAATTTAATGTATTTTTGTTTTAACTTTTGACGACTTGAATGTATTTTTTATTTTTTACATTATTACTATTATTAAATTCTTGACCAAATGAATGTATTCTACAAATGTGTTAAATAAATGGAATGTCTGAACTGCGGATCATGCTTTCTCTCTCTTTTATTTATTAGAATTATTCACAGTCACACTGCATGTTGCTGCACTGTACACATGTGAAATTATATCCACGGCATACAGAGGGCTGTATTTTGTTTACAAACTTGCACACCATAGCATCATTGCGTGCCAGATTAGCACTATACATGTTTAATATTCTTGTAAAAGGAATTCCTCTTTGTATATGACACAGAAAAAAGACACAATGCTGTCCACAGGTTGTAGAGTAGTTGTTCTGAACCTGCCTCTGGGAATAATACACGCCTGCACAGTTTTCAACGAGGTATCTGTATATCTCCGATGGAAATTTGTCGCTGTTGGGAGGGTTTCCAAAACTGTCGAAAAAATATCCATGCTTCTGTTTCGTAATATAAATAGCGAGCCAGTGTTCACCGGGCATGTTAGAGGGATGTGTATTCACGACCAGCATGGCTGGGAACGCTGTGCCTTTATGGTTTGACAGCTGGTCGCATGCCAGGACTCCTAAAAAATTTGTCCCGTTAATGATTCTTTTATTGAGGATGCCGGTCAGCTCTATAGTGTTCATGGCTGATACCGCTTCTTCTTCTTTTTAGTAATAATCCAAAAGTACTTGTCTCTTGTTTGATATTTCGATAACAGAATCGTAAACAGCATAACACACGAGGTTAACGGTGCGCTGTAGAGGTACTCTGAAACGGACTTCCAACCTCACATTACCACTTTTAATCAGTGATACGTTCCCTGCACGACCGTCGTCCGGTTCCAGATTGAAGCAGAATAACGTGTAACCATTCCCGAAATCATTACGTGATATGGCCAGAGACCTGTCTTTTAAATGACGTCCTGTAGTTTGTACCAGCTGGAAATACTCTCTCACATACTGGCCTCTCTGAAATAGTGGCTGAAAGGGCTTTGCAGGATGAGACTGCCCGTCTGCGTACAGGCTAATAAACTCTGTATCGTAATGCTGAAAACAGAAGGGGTTCCGGTTATAGCTCCCCGAATATGCCTCATGGTCAACAAAGCCTATGATGACGAATTTGGGGATTTGTCCCATGTAAAGATTTTCCTGGTTGCACACTCTTGTTCCTGCAGGTATGGAAAATGTTTTCAGAGCCACTCTGTCAATAGCGTATTTAGCGTTAGTGTGCTGCAGTGCCCTGCTATGCGCCAATCTAACGGCAGGTGCCACGGCCACCTTTTTCACAAATAAGCTAGCCGATACGATCTTCACGGCGTATTGATTATTTTGCGCAGTCATTAAGGCAAACTCGTCCTTTGATCGAATAAATTTTAGGGAAATGTCTATACCGTTTAACAATAACTTTTCCTGAAAAAACAAATCGGAGTGTATTGGTGCTATTAATTCCACAGTGCGGCTGTTGACAGTGTATCGCCCTCTTTCGGCTAGGCCTTCGTTATCTCCGGCTATGGAGGCAACATTCATGTGGTCTGCTGTGTCTTTACAAAACAGGCCGCTGCTAAACTGTGTATCCAAGGTGTCCTTTCCGTAGTTGATTAAACACTCGATTATCCCACGGTACGGGTATGTGTTGGAAGATTGGGTTATAAGCCTGTCTCCTAACATGATATCCACCTGCGAGAATAACGTACACCCGGGGTAGTTGACAAAACCCACATCTGCGGCTTGGGCCAAATCGGTACCATCGGGGTTCGTGATTCTCGCGCGCATGTACAGGTAGGTATCGTTTAGATCAATGTAATCCTCGCCGCAGGCCGATATAAAAAATTCCAGAGGCCCGGCATCCCGTAATGCCGAAACCGGGGGTATTTCGACAAATGTAGATTTTTCAATGGATGTCTGTGTGTACGGCACTGTGAACAGATCCAGCTCCGTCTTCACACATTCTTCCGACTGGTTGTGTATGAGAGCCATGGCCGGTGCTGTTGTTTTCTCTTCTCAGACTAGAATATGTCTTTACGCAGAATCACCGAGCGTCTTTTGGAGGTTGCGCTTCTTTTGGCGGCCGACTTCTTTCTGATGCGTCGTGTCACTTTGACGGTCGTTTTACGCTTTTTGGACCTGCCGGAGCTGCGACCCCTCGACGAGGGGGGTCTTTTGGACAATCTTTTTCTGATCACCATCAACCCGTTTCCTTCCTGTTGTTTCGATACAGCGCTTCTGGCAATGTTGGACGCCATATCCCCTACAATGTTTACAGCTGCGTTTTTTAAATGTGGCTTGGCGATGCTGAATCCTTTTTTAAATAACGGTACAGCCATTCTAAGCAAGCCTCGAAATATGCCGCCTAAACCGTTACCGTATTGTGTACTTGAACCTATAAATCCGGGTAATTCGCCACCCGCTTGGTTCATGTAATATGTCATATATCGGGCATCGTCACGCACATATGGTGTGTAGGCCATTTTCTCAGGTCTAGAAATACTGCTTCACAGGTCTAAAGTGTAGTTTAACAATCACTTTTCCGTACGTGAATGGTATATACTGGTTTTGATCGTTTTTTAACGATATCTCGATATCGTCAATGACAGATTTGGAGAGCGATGTATAGTGTGGCTTGTCATATGTCAGAGTGGGCATACGACCTACCTCCGGCGTTATATTTATACATCGGAGGAGCGGCGCGTGGCTGTCTCCCACTAGCTGATAATCAACGATATCGCTGTAAACGTATATATTATAAACTCCCCCAAAAATATCTGCGGGGTGAGGACTGGCGTAGATTTTCTTAAAAATAGGGGTCACCGGTATCTCAAACGGCTCACCGGGCTTAAAACCCAATATTTCGGCCAGTTTCCCGCGGAACGTCACCTTATATCCTTCTCCTCCCGAAAAATAAACATGATTTGTAATGTTGTTATATTGAAGACCTAAGCGCGATGTTATCGGGTTGCCGATGCATTTAGCATTAAATTCTTTTAGTATTCTGGGAATGGAGTCGTAAAACCCTGCAAACAGTGTTATAGTGGCTGTCTGGTTGGTTTTACTGTCGTATATTAACACGTCCGCGTCAGAAGCAGGGAACGTTGACCACACCCTAGGGTACTGAAGTTCAATAACCCCCACCTCGTACGGTTCGCTCAGAATGATCGGTTTTGCTAATTTTGTTCGGTAGCGCCATATCTTGTTATTAGGATACACGTGTAGCGATGCATTACTCGGTAACGTGACATAAAATCCGTTCTTGTTCTCCATCTTCTTGATGTTGTTGGGACGTGCGACAATTCCAAAGTGGCTGTGTAAACAGATAACGCCCCGTGATATATATATATATATATATATATATATATATATATATATATATATATATATATATATTACACGTCAACGATGTCCTTTTCAGAGACCCACGAGTTAAATTTCTCAGGCCACCCCAACCATTTCACAAGCGCCATCTTTTTCCGGCCTATAGTTTTTCTGGATATTATTTTCTCTATTTTAAACACCTTGTTTTTGTCAATGATTACCGGCTGTAGCTCAGGCTCGTAAAATGCGCCTTTTACCTCATCACCCGAGCAATCTGATATTCTATACACAGGCTGGTCACGGGCTATGCGCCTAGTTATTGTAAAAAACTCGTCTGTATATGTTTGTTCATAACCTTTTCTAAACACCCCTCGGAGTTTTGATATTCTCACAGTGTCCCCTACATTATATTTGAACGATACGATCCTCGGCGGTTTCTTCTTCTCCTTGTACAGCATGTTAAAGACGAGCTTCTCGTTGTCTTTGTTTACATCGGATGGGGCCATCTTTATTGATCTGTGGTGAGACTTGTTGTAAGCGTTGACGAGGTCCTGGACGACATCAACATATCTACGCGAATTAACAGACGTTAGATATCTCCACATGCGGGTCTTAAATGTTCTGTTGAAACGTTCAACCGTGCTAGCCTTAGTCTCGTTTGAGGTAGAGAAATGTTTAATTTTATACACCTCCATTAGGTGTTGAAACTGTTTGTTATAAAACTCTGTCCCCTGATCGGTTTGGAGTTTTACAGGTATGCGGCCTTCGTTCAAAATGTCTTCAAACGCCTTTGCAACAGATGTACCGGTCTTGTTTTTAAGACACCTAACCCATGCATATTTAGAAAATACATCGATACATGTCAGCAGGTAGCGCACATTGTCATTTTCTGCTGAATATTCACTCATGTCCACCAGATCGGCCTGGAACTGTTTGTCAATACCGCTAACCAACACCCTATTTCTAGGGAAGTGTACAGCTGCTCTAGCGTGGAGGGTATACACATCTTGCCCCTGCAAGTAACGCTTTACTTCAGGCATCCCCGGAGCCTCCCCAGTGCATTTTCTAACAGCGTCGCAAAGTTTTTGTACACCTCCAAGACCCCCTGGGTGTGCGGGGTCATGGTAAATCTTGTCTAGCGTGCGCTCCATATTCAGTCAACAACACAAGTGGCCAAAATGAGGTCGACACACCGTCTTTTATTTATTTATTTATGGTTTTTCAACATGTTTAGGTATTTTACACACACCGTCACATCTCTGTCTATCATGTGTCGCACTAGGTGCTGAACTGCATCACAAACATCTAATGGCACACCATTTTTAATCATCAAAACACACGCATCACAAAGAAATGCACAAAGACAAATAACGTGGCCTGTTGCAAACGCCTCAGACTCATTACAGTTTGTGAAATATGCTGTTACCACATCTTTAACCGCTGATGAACTGTGTGCTGCCGCACACACGGTATCATTCCAATTTATAACATTTGTCCTTATATCGTTTAAATGGTTGTTGAATGTAACACTGTCGCGTGGGACACAGTCACCGGTAATTACCCCGTACAGAAGTGATGTCAGTCTGTTCATGGCATGGCGTCTTTTCCACGACAAAAGATACGTGGCTATTGTGATCCCAAACAACAACATCATTTTTTCTGTGGTAAATATTACAAATCTGTCGATATGCAGCAGCAGCAGCACTTGGTCCACACGGTGAAGGCGTTGCGTAAAGCGGTCTCGTGCTTGTGGTCCTCCATCGTCTCCATTTCCTCGTTGGCAGATATTCCGTCACATCCGGGTCTGAGATAGTGTCTCAGAGTCTCAGCCGCTCCTAAAAGCCTGTCTTGTGAGAAAGCCCCCGGTGATATCTGCGCAAACAGGTAATGTAGAGCTTTTCCTAGAGACTGCTTGAATACAGAGTCCAGAATCTGGTCAAAATACATACATCTGATCTGATCAAATTCAAACAAGCAAGAGTGATGACGCTGACTCGGGTGGCTGATTTTACACCCGCTGCAGAGAGCTTTTGTTTTTTCCCACCCTGCGTGATACTGGCAGCGTGATAGAAAGTCTTTGATCGTGTCCACGTCGTCTTTTGTCAGGGACAGTGTCGAGACATGTCCCTTCTCCTCCTTCTTCTTCTTCTTCTCCTTCTTCTTCACATGCAGCGCCTCATGCGACTTCATATGAGGTGTGCAGGGTTCCACACCACCGCAATCGTTTTCCCAACACCCTCTAGTATCATCGTCGTCACAGGTGTTGATAAGGACACTACCTGTAAAAAAAAAAAAAAAAAAAAAAACAACAGAAAAAAACATTAAAATCTTATACACCGTTTATCATAATTTAAAATGACAAAAAAAAATATACAAAAAAGTTATGCTAACCTAGGCTTTATCAGTAGTCGACGTGTCTGATGATTTTCGGGCGGCACAGGGAAGGAAGGTGACTACCCCGCGCATTAGCCTGCGCATCATCGAAAAGAAGACGTTTTCTAACACTCTGATAAGAAGAGAGGATCCTGTCTCTTCTGATGCCCTTGTCAGCTTCGTCAAACAATTTCTGCAGAGATCTCCAGTCGCACCACTGAATAAAGAAAACAGTTTTAAACCACTCGTCACGCTCTTGAAGTGTAAGAGGGTAGGGTTGTTGTCCCCATGCGTCGCGGCCTCTGCTCGCGATCACAGATTCTCGATCTTTGCACACACTGAGAAAAATAAAGTCCTCCCGCCGTTTGTTAAAACGATCCGTCTCGACGCGGTACATCTCGGGGCCCGTTTTGCTGACCCACTGCGAGACATAAATACTCTCTGGGAAACCGGGTTGGTCTAGGTCAGGGCAGACCTCTGACCAAAACAATTTCCAATCTCTATGCATCAAACTGACCGTCCATGTTTCAACGCCTGGAACCACACTGCGACCGGTGGCCGCACTGAGTGTAACGACAGAGTCCTGATATTTAACATTGTAAACATACCCATTAACCCCCTCCAGCTCTAGCTCAAATTCACGATTCTCCGGAGTAACGAGACCACTTCCTACACGTCTCCTTTTCTTGTAAGGGGCCCGAGCATCCACAACCGTCGCCGGGTCATTAGACATACCTGGGCGGTCGCTTGACCCGATGCCACTGTTGCTGGTGCAGGAAGACATGGTTGCAGAAACGTCTTGCAGAATACAGGCGATCGTTGAAGAAAAAAAAAAATCAGAGTTCCTCCCGCCGTAGCTTCGCCGTCCGAGAAGTTGAGGATGTCCTGCTGAGAAAATCCCTTGTATATATATGCACACCACCTACATCCGCCCGCAAGGAGGGGCTTTTGATTAGCCAATAGCTACGGTTTCATTCGGAACCACCCCCAGAAGGAGGCGCTATGTTTAACCAATGAGAGCAGGATTTCATATGACGTTTGTGGGGGAGGGGATTGGGGGAGGGGCGTGTGTGTGTGTGTGTGTGGGGGGGGGGCGGCAACGCACGCACGTTTCGCGTGCACACCCACACGCGCGTTTCACGCGCACGCACGCGCATTTCACGTGCACGCGCAAAGCTGGTCCCTATATACTACTCATGTCCCTAGGTCCTTCCAGCTGGTCATAAATTAATAAAACGCAAATTATGACGGTTAATGACGAATAGGCCACGCCCACTTTCACCTATCAACATGGCACTCAAGATATGAGTTAATAGCCACCCCTAGAGCATGCATACCAAATTTGGTGAAATTCCATCCAATGGTCTTTGAGATACAGATGTGTGGCATTTATAGCGCCCCCTATAGGCTGAACTCAAAATGCTTTGGTAGGCAGCTTCCAAGTCTCATTGTGGACCTACCCACCAAGTTTGGTGATGATAGGTCAAAGGGTGTGGGAGTTATGGCCAATCAATTCTAAGCTCCGCCCACAGCAAAGATTCATTGGTCCGTGGCGGCCATGTTTTTTGACCAATCTGGCTCATTTATAATAGAAATGTGTCTTGTCATCCCCCAAAGCCGTGTACCAAATTTGGTGTTGATGGAGTCAAAATTGTAAAAGTTTATGTCACTTTACTGTTTTTCAAATTATGCAAATTAGCAAAAAATCTAGTCAGACGGAGCTTAGTGGTCCCAGAGGCTTTTTTGTAGAGCACATTGAGCTGGACCTGTGTGTCAAATTTCAAGTCAATCAGACTTATGGTGTGAGGGGCGTGGCCTCCCAAAAAAGTCATTTTTAAGCCTTAATTACAGCGCCACCATGTGGCTGAATGGGCTCATATTTTAATAAAAGTTGATGCACATCATTTCCAATCATTGGGCCAAGTTTCAGGTTTCTGGCTTATTCCAGCTCACGGGAATTTGAGCTCAAGCGGCAGACAACAAAAAATAATAATAATAATAATAATAATAATAATAATAATAATAAACCGGTACAATCTTAGAAGGGTTCTACCCCTTCGGGGTTAGAACCCTAATAAACCGGTACAATCTTAGAAGGGTTCTACCCCTTCGGGGTTAGAACCCTAATAATAATAATAATAATAATAATAATAAACCGGTACAATCTTAGAAGGGTTCTACCTCTTCGGGGTTAGAACCCTAATAATAATAATAATAAACCGGTACAATCTTAGAAGGGTTCTACCCCTTCGGGGTTAGAACCCTAATAAACCGGTACAATCTTAGAAGGGTTCTACCCCTTCGGGGTTAGAACCCTAATAATAATAATAATAATAATAATAAACCGGTACAATCTTAGAAGGGTTCTACCCCTTCGGGGTTAGAACCCTAATCATAATAAACTGGTACAATCTTAGAAGGGTTCTACCCCTTCGGGGTTAGAACTCTAATAATAATAATAATAATAATAATAATAAACCGGTACAATCTTAGAAGGGTTCTACCCCTTCGGGGTTAGAACCCTAATAAAGAATTCTGGTAGTAGAAGAACATAGGTTGTGAATGCTTCCAGCATTCACACCCAATAAGAAAAATAAAGAATTTTGGTAGTAGAAGAACATAGGTTGTGAATGCTTCCAGCATTCACACCCAATAAGAAGAAGAAGAAGAAGAAGAAGAAAAAATACAGAATTTTGGTAGTAGAAGAACATAGGTTGTGAATGCTTCCAGCATTCACACCCAATTAAAGCTGCAAGCAGCTGTGACCGGGTCCTGGCTCTCCTGCGCTATCGCGGGGGGCCAGCAGCACGCATTACTGAAGACGTTATGTGAAAACTCAAAGTAACTTAACCCTGACGTGGTGTGACGTTTTATCTTCGTACTGGAAGAAAATCCCTATGGGGAGGGTTTTTTGAAAATTTCAAGGGGGACTATAGAGGCATTTTGTCTCCCCCATGGGCAACGGCCCTATCAGATGTAAGAGCTCGCCATTCTTGACCTGTGTATCAATTTCGTGAGGATATGAGGTCACTGAAGCCATCAAAAAGCCAACTGATTTGGTGGCTCGCGCGGCGTCATAGCCACCACACCCCTTGACATAGAGAAAAGCTTTTAATAACTTTTGATCAGCATGGTCTCAGGGGCTGAGGCTGCTGAGCAACCAGGGGCTGCGGGGAGATCCAGAGCAGGCATGTATTGGTGGTGTAAATGTGGGGCTTACTGGCCACTTTATTAGGTACACCTGTGCAATCTAATACAATCCAATACAACAGCTCTGCCACACATTGTACGTTTACAAAGCTTTTACTTTTTCAGCTTTTGTCAGAAAGGTGATTATTCTACTTTATTATTGAGGTCATAGTGGGTGGTGTTGGTGTACTGGAGTGCAATATATTTAAAAGTGTTCCTAATATTTGTCCCCCTCAATTAGACAAAATTAGGAGGCCACCCCAGTACACCACCACCATTCACTATGACCTCAATAATAAACAAAGTAGAATCACCAATTTCTAGACGATGTCAACAATAACCGAAAATGTATAAGCTTCAGGGAAAAAAATCATGGTATAGTCGTTCTACTGGATTGCATTAGATTACACAGGTGTACACAAAGTGGCCAGTGACTGTATGTTACATACATACAGTATTTCCTCAAATAGTAGCCGGGGCCAGTATTCACAAAAAAATAATTTGGGACAAGGCTACAAATAGGGGCAGGCTACTGTTGGAAGGAGGTTTTTAATAAAAGAAAAAAAAATCACAGCCAAATTTGAAAATACAAATACTGTATTTTTTTAAATTGAAATAGCAGAAATATTTATGTAAACTTGTCTTTACAGTAATTTTTTTTTTCTAGTATTACAAATAAAGTAATGTATTATTTACAGTAACAAACTTTACTTTAACAGTAAAAATAGTTTTTGGTGTTTTCGTAAATCACCACTATTTACTATTTACTACAGCACAGTGTACTAGTTGTCCTGCCTTGAAACAGTGAATCATCTCATCCTCTGTCCCATCTGCAGCCACCGTGATGCCACACACCTTACAAGACAACATGCCACAAATTAATTTGAAAACTAGGCTACATTCATAATTATGACTTTTTATCTCACATTTTTGATTAGGAATGGCGATTTTTTTCCATTACTGAAAATGGGCTTCCATAGATAAAAAGATGGTTACGGTAAAAATATCAGTGCCAGAGGCGGTCCTGTCTAGTTTTACGCCCTGGGCGAACCATCCCTCGGCGTTTTTGGGGCATTTTTGCTGCCTTTACTTTTAAGCTCATATCACAGTCATTATAAAGGGTACATACACATGCTATATCTTGTTGTTTTCAGGACAATGTGAGCTATCCAGATTTGCCATCATTTCATGTCCTTCTATGTGCCTGTATTTTATATTAATTTTTATGTCAATGAAAAAAACAGATCCGTGTTTCTAAATTCTTACATTTTTACATGTATCTCAGCATAGCAAGTTGGAAAATGACATATTCTGCCATATCTGAAGAGGGGAGACTCTCTGGAATCTGGCAATATAAGAACCATAATGGTGGGACATTCTGTCACTTCACAGCTGTCCAAAACATGTGGTTTGTGCCAGGCCGACATGATGCCAGTATTTTTTCATTATTGCAAGAAATTCCATTGACTCATTCACAAGTCAAAAATGTGTTTTATCTGAAAGAAACATGCAATATTTACATCTAAGATAATAGAAAAATAGTCAACCAAGTGCAATGATGTCCTCCAAGATAATATTTGCCATTTTGTTTGCAGTTAAAAAAAAAAAATTGGGCACTGGGGGGGACCACATGTCCCCCTCGATGTATATGGTGTCATGCATGCATAATTAGGCTGCAGTTGTCTGGGTGCGCAGAGGTGAAGTGGCTGGTTTTGTCATACAAAGTTTGATGGTGTGTCAACTGGACAATATGGAGATATTTGCATCTTGAAAGCTAGACTACAAATGTGGATAGACAGGGAGAAACACACGCAAGCCTAAGACATGGTAAGATACGATATTCCTCACTATATGAAGTGCCTGATAACAAGATCTGTATGATGGATTGTAAAGAAATTCGTCAGGTTTTTATTTTGTAGACAATTAATCTGTATTTATAGCGTGATGGGATGACAGCACAATGATGTGTGGTATCACTGGAAAGCTCTGCTTTCATGTGATATGCGTGGCATTTCTTTGCCAGCCTGCATTCGTGAGTAATCCATCCAAGAGTAATGTGTGTGCAAAGCTGTATGAAAGCTCTATTATACATAAGTTTAGTGTAATTTTATCATTTTTTTTCGCTGTGAAAACATTGGACTACCGACAGGTGCTTGGCCTTGTCGGAAAGCTACAATTCCGCTGTTTCGCGTGATATGTGTGGCTTCTTGCTATGATGGATGGTCGCGGAGAAAATCAATAGAGAAGAACAGGTGTGAATTTGGACGCACTATGCGTCGTTCGGGCCCATAGGGTAGGGGGGGATCAAAATAAAATCAAAAAATAAAATAAAAATCAACCAGCCACCCTCCTCCCCTGACAAGTAATGCACAGTCCCTAAAGTGCGGTGAGGTTTGTGGGCCGTTACTGACACAAATACAGAAATGTGAATAGCTCGTTTCTTCTCTGACACACCACATACCTGTGTGCCGCCACTGCTCGGTTGTTCAGGTACTGGGGAGTCATGACACCAACAAAAGAGGAAATTACTGGACCTGGAGACGGGCTTGTGTGTCGCTGGTAAGCCGTTCTCTTGCGTTTGTCAGCTGCTCTCATGTTCCCTCCTTTTGTGAAGGTTTTGTTGCCGTCCTCTGTCAACCAGGCGTCATATGCCTCGCGGCATATTCCCCCGACATTTGTTTGGAATATTTAAAAACTTCTAGCTTTAAATTAACACTGAAGTTGCGTCTTGTCGACATCTTATCTGTTTACATTCAGCTGAGAGTGCGCAACTGCGCATGTGCTTGGGTGAGGGTTGATGTGTGTGTGTGGATGTGCTTCTCTGTGTCTGTGGATGTGTGTAATCCAGGTCTAGCGCTCTATAAATGCCAAAAATGTCACATAAACACCACCAGTTTATAAAAGAGGCCGGCATTTATTTATTTATTTATTTTTTTTAAAAGGCCGGCTGCTAATAGGGCCCGGTAACGTTTACGTTACAGCAGAGAGATGCTGCGCACAATTACACAATGATCACTTACCATGTCTGCTCGTTTTGTGATGCCGACAGATGATAAGACAGTAGCTGTGTCCCAGTTCAGGGTCTGCATCCTTCAGAGGGCGAATTTGAAGGCCGCTTACGTCACAACGCTGCGCGAAGGCTGTCCCAATTCATCCAAATTCGAAGGCTCCTCCAAATGCAGCCGACAAATGCGCCCTCCTTTTCCCTGTATTTGGAGTAGTGATGTCACATTCGCGAACGAGCCGAGTCTTTGAACTGGCTCTTTGAAGTGAACGAGTGAACTGGCTCTTTAGAGTGAATGAGCCAGTTCCTAATTCACGTTGTGTTGATGACCCCCCTCGGTTAGAAACCAAAGGTAGCAAGCTAACCCACTATCAGCACTTGCTTGTATTGGCAGGCTTGTTGTTTATAAAGGGCGTTGCTATGGCTACACCAAACTTTATATGTGCAGGGTCTATTCTGGGTCCACGTTACAATATCCAGATCATGTGATGTGATAAATCAGCAATGCGATTCGTCGTTGAACCCACTAACACCCGCCCTCCACACACACACACACACACACACACAGCAATAACCCCCCACGAATAACGAATGAACGAACTGCATCTTTGAACCGGCTCTTCAAAGTGAACGAGAGCCAAAGAACCGGCTCTCACAAGTGAACGACAAATCCCATCACTAATTCGGAGGATGCACCGCGACTATCCTTCGTGGCCTCCCATATCCCAAGATGCTTTGCGCGCCTTTGTACAACCCAGATCTTTTTGACGATGGCGGCAAACACAAGCCGTGGCAGCGGCAGCAAATACACTTTCAAATGTAAGTAACGGATTTTTACTTAACGCCAGAAGTTCAAGGGGCCTTAAAACCTCTAAATGGCTGTTAAAATACATGACGTTAGTAATGCTAACACATGGCCACCGGAATGTAGAGCCAGCTCCGCGATGTAACGTTAGCTTAACGTTAACCTGTTGATAGGAGGAGCTCAGTTAGCCTTTAAAAGTAACGGTAACAATTAAAGCCTTAAACCCCTTCACTTAATTGTTTAAAAGCTCGGAGAGTGACTCGTTATATCTTATTGTAACTGTGGAGATGTTGTAGGATGTTTATACCTCACATAAGGTGCATAAACGCACCACAGTGAACAAATAGAAAGTTAATGAGAGGATAGGTTGTGAGTTGTGTGTGTGTACAGTACAGGCCAAAAGTTTGGACACACCTTCTCATTCAATGCGTTTTCTTTATTTTCATGACTATTTACATTGTAGATTCTCACTGAAGGCATCAAAACTATGAATGAACACATGTGGAGTTATGTACTTAACAAAAAAAGGTGAAATAACTGAAAACATGTTTTATATTCTAGTTTCTTCAAAATAGCCACCCTTTGCTCTGATTACTGCTTTGCACACTCTTGGCATTCTCTCGATGAGCTTCAAGAGGTAGTCACCTGAAATGGTTTTCCAACAGTCTTGAAGGAGTTCCCAGAGGTGTTTAGCACTTGTTGGCCCCTTTGCCTTCACTCTGTGGTCCAGCTCACCCCAAACCATCTCGATTGGGTTCAGGTCCGGTGACTGTGGAGGCCAGGTCATCTGCCGCAGCACTCCATCACTCTCCTTCTTGGTCAAATAGCCCTTACACAGCCTGGAGGTGTGTTTGGGGTCATTGTCCTGTTGAAAAATAAATGATGGTCCAACTAAACGCAAACCGGATGGGATGGCATGTCGCTGCAGGATGCTGTGGTAGCCATGCTGGTTCAGTGTGCCTTCAATTTTGAATAAATCCCCAACAGTGTCACCAGCAAAACACCCCCACACCATCACACCTCCTCCTCCATGCTTCACAGTGGGAACCAGGCATGTGGAATCCATCCGTTCACCTTTTCTGCGTCTCACAAAGACACGGCGGTTGGAACCAAAGATCTCAAATTTGGACTCATCAGACCAAAGCACAGATTTCCACTGGTCTAATGTCCATTCTTTGTGTTTCTTGGCCCAAACAAATCTCTTCTGCTTGTTGCCTCTCCTTAGCAGTGGTTTCCTAGCAGCTATTTGACCATGAAGGCCTGATTCACGCAGTCTCTTCTTAACAGTTGTTCTAGAGATGGGTCTGCTGCTAGAACTCTGTGTGACATTCATCTGGTCTCTGATCTGAGCTGCTGTTAACTTGCGATTTCTGAGGCTGGTGACTCGGATGAACTTATCCTCAGAAGCAGAGGTGACTCTTGGTCTTCCTTTCCTGGGTCGGTCCTCATGTGTGCCAGTTTCGTTGTAGCGCTTGATGGTTTTTGCGACTCCACTTGGGGACACATTTAAAGTTTTTGCAATTTTCCAGACTGACTGACCTTCATTTCTTAAAGTAATGATGGCCACTCGTTTTTCTTTAGTTAGCTGATTGGTTCTTGCCATAATATGAATTTTAACAGTTGTCCAATAGGACTGTCGGCTGTGTATTAACCTGACTTCTGCACAACACAACTGATGGTCCCAACCCCATTGATAAAGCAAGAAATTCCACTAATTAACCCTGATAAGGCACACCTGTGAAGTGGAAACCATTTCAGGTGACTACCTCTTGAAGCTCATGGAGAGAATGCCAAGAGTGTGCAAAGCAGTAATCAGAGCAAAGGGTGGCTATTTTGAAGAAACTAGAATATAAAACATGTTTTCAGTTATTTCACCTTTTTTTGTTAAGTACATAACTCCACATGTGTTCATTCATAGTTTTGATGCCTTCAGTGAGAATCTACAATGTAAATAGTCATGAAAATAAAGAAAACGCATTGAATGAGAAGGTGTGTCCAAACTTTTGGCCTGTACTGTATTTCTAGGCTGTAAAACTGCACTAAACTAAATTAAACGTTTGGATGGAATATAGCCTAGAGCTAACTTCAGGAGCATTACTGTTATTGTCGTTATTAGGCCTATATATGTATATCATTTTGCCTGTTGACATAATAGAAAATATGTCTTACATTTCATTTTATTGTAGGGAGCAAGGAGCAAACGGAGGGATTTATCAAACTCAGGGGTGAAAACGACCACCTCTTCACAGGGGCCAAAAATAAGTTAATGTTGTTTTTAGGTGGTGGTTGGAGTTTAATGTCTGTCCTGATGTCACCTTTTGTGATCTTGTGTGTTTACCTTTTGTAATGCTTCTCTCTTGTTTAGAACAAACCTTCAAAAATGGGCCTGGAGGGGAAAGTGGAGCCTCAACAGGCAAAAAAAAAAAGTGGGACAACCTAAAAAAAAAAAAATAAAGTATGTGCAGGTTTGGATAATGATATGGAAACTACATTTGTTTTACCCAAGTTAATACTCTGATAAAGAAATGTAGAAAAAACTCCAAGGCACTCTGCCATAGTAGTTAAAATGCCTTTATTCTTTATTCCTTGAATCTGTTTAACTTCCTGTTGAAGGCTTGATGCTGAAACGTGTTGAAGGACTGTGTTTTTAAGGTTTATATGACCATGGCTTAAGAATAAAGGCATTTTAACTGCTTTGGGAGAGTGCCTTGGGTTTTTTTTTCTTCGTTTCTTTATCACTACATGAATCCCATTCCAAAGAGCATCTCAAACATACCTCTTTTTGAGTCCATGATAACCTCCTTTTCAAGACTTTTTTAATAAATACTTTGCAGAAAATTGCTGCTGTTCTGATTGATTTCCTCTACCTTAGGAATGCAAAGATCCAGGGACAGGGCAGGGGGTCGGCGGGAAGCCCACTGCTGCTACCTGGCCCTGGTTTGTCCTCATGGATGAGGTTTTAGGACAGAGGCCTTCCATTGCCCCTCCTGTCCTAATTGCCTCCATTCCTGAGGACACACCAGGGCCAGGTGCTGCAGTGGGTGAGCAGCATGAGGAGGAGGAGGAGGAGGAGGATGAGGAGAGGCAGCCAGGGCCAGCAACAGGAGGGACACGGAAAAGAAGAAGGGAAAGAGAAGATGAGATGTTGGAGCTGTTGAGAGAGGATATGAGGTTGCAGAGGGAGGCTGAGGAGAGGAGGGAAAGAGAGAGCCGGGAGAGAATGGAGAGACTTTTTAATTTACTGGAGAGGATGGTTGAGAGGCGGTGATTTTTTTTAGCTTTTTTTTTTATCCTGTTCAATTAAGTTTTATGTGTTGCTGTTTCTTGTTTTCAAATGTTAATTTAAAATGTTGTATATAGTTATAGTTAGTTGTTGATTAAAAATATTATATAGTTCCATTATCTTTTTCAAATGTTGTATATAGTTAAATTAAAGTCTTGTAATCATTATCCGTTCCATTTCTTATTTACAACTAGAGTAAACTTTTGAACTACTTTTCAGTGACAACACATATTATTTTTTTTCTCATAACTATTTACAAAGATACAATCTGAACATTTTTAGCTATTTACAAGTGGGCATTCTTAACATGTACAACTATTTACAAATGATCAGCAGAAAATTATGAAACACATTACTAAACTATTAAATAACAAAAAACTACATTTATTTACAGTATGATTATTGGCTGAGCAGGAATCCCTGGTGGTGCTGCTGGACTGGATGGGATGCCACAATAAAGACCCTGGAGTCTTCTGGCTGTGAGTTGGACATCATGTGGGGGGTGGGGGATGCATGTCTCCACTGTCCACCACATCGTCCATCAACGGGGTTTGCAGGGCTGATGCAATCGACAGCTGCCATGTCACTAAAAATGTTTAAAAGAGAGGCAAGAATAAAACAAACAAAATACTACTGCACAACTTTTTAAACATCCCACCACAAACTACTTCAACAAACAAAACTTTACAAAACACTTTAAATAGGAATAGCTTTAAAATTATTTTACTTGCCCTCTAAAGGTAATCATGGTCAAGGACACCCTCCTCCAGGGAAGACACATCGGCAGACAGCTGGTTCCGCCATGGAGCACCACTGACTGCCTCCAACCCGTTCTCCCCCTCATCCTCCGGCATGTCGTCCTGCACTTCATCCTCTGGGGCCATGATGTCACCAGCACCCAGGCAGATGTTGTGCAGGACGGCACATGCTGTTATGACCTGAAGAAAAGAAAGAAAAAAAAGATTAATGTAATTTTAATTTAATTTTAATTCACTGGTATTCACCATTTAACAATAATTCTGTTGTGTAATGATATACCTGAGGCACAAAGGTGTGGTGCACCTTCAGCGCTTGGAAGAAGATGGCCCTAAACCTCGTCTTCATCATCCCAAAGGCATGCTCTATGATGGAGCGTGCCCTGGAATGATGGCTGTTGAAGTACTGGGCTCCCACACCTTGTACCGGCCGCTTGTAGGGAGTGATGAGGGGGAGTGGATGTTGGAGGCACGGGTACCCACCGTCTGCCAAGATGAAGTACCCTGGAGGAGGGTAGATGGCCCGCCTGTACAGTGGGCTGTGCTGGAGTACCCTAGAGTCGTGCACCGACCCCGGCCAGCCCACGTACGTGTCGATGAAACGGCCCTGATGGTCACAAACTGCTTGCAGGATTATAGACGCAAACAGTTTGCGATTCCTATAGCACTGACCATCAGGGCCGCTTGCTGGCTTGATCCTGACATGGCAGCCGTCGATTGCTCCAGCAGCTTTTAGAAAAGCTCTGTGTCTTGCCAGCCCTGCAAACCCCTGAGTTACTGCAGCCAGGTCGTCAGCGGTCTTGGGGAGGTAGATGACCCTGTGGCGAATGGCCACCACCTCCTCAGTAACTCGATGAACGATGCGGTGAACAGTGGAGTGTGGCATCCCAAAGACCCTTGAGACCACCCTGTATGATGTCCCATTTGCCAGCCAGAAGAGAAGGAACAAGGTCTCTATTGTGGCACCCAATCCGTGTTGTCTTTCCTGGTGGAGAAGGTCCAGCAGCACCGCCAGGGACTCTCTGCTCAGCCTGAAATCTTGTCAGGTGTCATGATCATCAAAAAATATTTGTAGAACCGGAACATTCATATTAAGGCGGCAGTACATCGGCCTCGTCTGGATGGGGAAAGGAGGGTAAGAACAGGAGAACATAAATGATTAAAGCAACAATAGCTATTTAATTTTAGTTAATAAGACAATGCTAGTTAATGTTATAGCTTAGATCAATAATGCTTTATTTGTCCATCTATCCACTTTGGCTTCTCAATATGGTTTTGATGTTTAATGACACAAAATTTTAATATTGAATTAAGTCAGGGATATTTACAGGGTTCGTACACATTTTACTATTCAATTCAAGCACTTTATAAGCCCTTTCAAGCATTTAAACTAAAATTCAAGCACTTTTCAGACCTTGAAAACACAGCATTAAAATTACAGCATTTTCAAAGATTTTAAGCACCTGTACGAACCCTGTATCACATCTAATGGTTAAATGACATGAACCATAACTTAAATGTAAATCTATAGTTTATATGGCTAGCGTTTGTCACTTAACGGTACCCATTTATTAACGGCTATATTAATTACCACGAACTATGCTAGCTATGTATGAACATTAATGTGGGTTAAAATAACAGGTTTAACGTTACCTCCCCATGGCTCTCTCCCAGCCGGAGATAAACGAGCCGCCGGTGTCGCTGTCGCCGGAGCCGCCTCTCCTCTTCCTCCAACAAAAAATATATTAAAAAAAACAAAATCACAACCTCTGGTTCCAACATTGTCGTCTGTTATGTTTTTGTGTCATCTGTTATGTCGTCTGTCCGTTATGTTTCCGTGTTGTCTGTTAAGTTGTCTGTCCGTTACGTTTCTGTGTCGTCTGTTTAAGTTGTCTGTTATGTTTTTGTGTCTTTCCCGGGCTTGGGCGGCAGGAGTCATGACGTCGTGACGCAACTAGGAAATCCTCCGTAGGCTAGACTGTCCCATTTAATGGGTGACGCGTCCTTCGGAGGTGCCTCCGAAGGTCCAGCCTTCGGAGACTGCGTAGGCCGGGTCCTCCGAAGGATGCAGACCCTAAATTGGGACACAGCTAGTATCTTTAAAGAAAAGCGTTTGAACCATTCCTGAGCTTCTGCGCTCCATCCTTTCACTGTAGTCCGCGTAAACAAACATTTTCCGAACTGTTTCCACAGGGGGATCGATGTCCAGCACAAATTGTTTCATCCTGTCCATATACGTCACTCTGCTCCACGTCTTCGGCTTGTTACGGCAACCTTTTACAATACATGTGTAAACCATGATTTACAACAGCACTCTGTAAACTTTTCTCAAACTTTCTGCTGCGTCCAGCTGACGATACCGCAAATGCAAGGCTGCAAGCAATAACTACGGCACTGTCTCAGGTATGAACTGTGTCACTCCGCCCAGTGGTTTACTGAAGAAAGTAGTTCTGAGTATTTGCTTCATGTGTCGTAATGTTACTTAATTATACATTATTATTTCATAGCGTGGGGAATGTGTGAGCCGTGTGTGTTTTCCACTAGAGCGTTTTGGAGTCATTTGATGGTGTAATTGACTAGTTTTGAGGGAGAGAGGGGGCTGTATCACCTCCATTTCAGCTGGCAGCTCTGTCCCACCGATCTAAAAACAGCAGGCACTGACATTTAAAGGTATCAGAATCAAGAGCTCGCCATTCTTGACCTGTGTATCAATTTTCAGTCAGATACTCAGATTTCTTCATCTCTTGTTTTTATGAGGGTAGCGTCAGGAGCAGCCAAAGATCACCTGGTGGCAAGATAGTTATCTACCACTGTTCATAAACAAAAGAATATTGGTCATGGCTGAAATAAAGATAAAGATAGATAATTATGTACAGTTAATGGTCTTCTGACTCTTTAAAAGTTGACATGGTGTCTCTAGCTCAAAGTGTGAAAGTCGATGAGTTTTGAAGAGGATTTGAAGATTTTCCAATTTACTTCCATTCACACTTATTAGACTGCCACCAGAACGCCACCTATTGGCCGATTTCCACCGAATTTTGCACAAACTCTCATTGGGCCATGGAACACAATCAGCAAAAGTATTGTGGTAATCAGACTGTATTTGGTCAAGATATGAAAGACTGTCTGTTTTGAAAACAATGTGCAGGAATTTGTTGTTTTATATTTTGGCCGTTTTTTGGACAAACAAAATTCTTTTAATAACTTTTTGTCAGGAGGGTCCCCAGATGCTTCATGCAAAGTTTGGTGCAAATCAGTCAAATCGTGTAGGAGGAGTTTGAAATGGTACGTTTTTCATTTGTCGCAATTTAGCGAATGGAAAGTCACCGTGAAAGTGGGCGTGGCTTACACCACACAATTCAGCTGAATTCAGAGAACACGTAAATAGAAGGTTTAACAATGTGCGACATATTATGTGGGAGTTATTAGCCCAAAACACTTTTGCATTGAAAATAACGCCACCTGCTGGTCATTTTTGGTGTGTGAGTTACAGGGGCCAGTGTATACCACCCCTATCAATTTTATTTCCATGAGTGTTATGGTGTTGGCACAGTGCCAAATATTAAATTAGACGGCGACCAGAGCGCCACCTAGTGGCGGATCGGTTAGTCCTTCATCAGATATCCTCAGGAGGGCATTGACAATAATTATACCAAGTTTCATGTTAATCCGCCCAACCGATGTTGAGATATAAAATACTTCAATTTAAAGAGCGCCACCTTGTGGCCATCACCCAAAATTTTGCACAGAGCCTCAGGGGCTCATGGGGAAGTGGTAACCTGAGTTTCATGTCATTCGGATACACCAATGTGGAGATATGCAGCACTGCCTGTTTACAACGAAATCTGCAGGAAGTTGCTATTTAATATTGTATTGTTTGGAATATCAAAATTCTTTTAATAACTTTTTGTCGGGAGGGTCCACAGATGCTGTGTGCAAAGTTTCATGCCAAACGGTGAAATTGCCTGGGAGGAGTTCGAAAAAGTAGGGTTGCGACATTTTGCGAAAAATGGTAGGCAGAAATGGGCATAACCACAACATTCAGCACAATTCACTGAACGCGTCGATATAAGGTTTTTGAATGTGCGACAAAGTATATGGGAGTTATGAGCCAAAACGCACTTTCCTTAATAATAGCGCCACCTAGTGATGGAAATTCAGGATGACAAGAGATTATAAAATTTTTCGCCAGGTGTGACTTATATTCCAAGTTTGGTGAGTTTTGGGGTAGGTTCAGGCAGTGAAAAATGCAATCATATGGGCGGAAGAAAAAAAATAAATAAATTAAAGCTGCGAGCAGCGTTGTCGGGACCTCGGCTTCAAGCTTTTTTGGCTTCCAGCTCACGTAGAGATTTTGAATTATTTGGGAGAGGCAAAACGTTAATAAAGCAAGCTATGTCAATATAAAGCAAGGTCATTTTTGGCAATAAACCCATGACTTGGGAGTAGAACTTTGATGGCTTCTGAAAACCAAACTACTGACGAGAACATCAATCAATCAATCAATCAATCAATCAATATCACAAATCACAATTTGCCTCACAGGGCTTCACAGCATACAACATCCCTGTGTCCTTAGGACCCTTGCAGCAGATAAGGAAAAACTCCCTTTAACAGGGGAAAAAATGGTTGAAACCCCAGGAAGAGCAACTGAGAAGGGATCCCTCTTTCAGGACGATAGACGTGCAATAAATGACGTACAGAACAGATCAACATAATACATTAATGGTAATCTGTATGACACAATGAGACAGAAGGGGAGACAGAAAGAGAAAGAGAGAGATGCAGGATAGATGGTAATGACAGTAGCTCACAACAACATTAATGAATGTAATAATATTATAATTATAATTCTGGCTATTGTGGTACAATATGTTGAAAGTATGTATTAATATCTAATGGTATACATATGTGACAATAATCAAATGTGTATAATAAGAGTAGAAGTATGACACACACAAACACAGACACACACACACACACACACACACAGACACACACACACACACGCACACAGACAAACACACACACACACACACACACACACACACACACACACACACATACGTATCTGTCAGAGTGAAGCCATTGTTATGCTAATTAATGACCATGTAGTTAGGTGACAGCACAGACACTTCAAGCTCAGTTTGACTAATGACTAATGATAACAGAATCAGCAGGAGACATTTGACACCACAGCAGCAACACAACCTCACACGTCACACTATCCAGGCACTGCTGTGATAGAAGTTAACCTGCGAGACAGTGGAGCACAAAGGCTCTGGAGAAGAGGCCAAGTTACTGACATGCAGTACAGCTGAGTTAGTGACATGCAGTAACAGGACACGTGAGAGAGAGAGAGAGAGAGAGAGAGAGCAGTAGAAGTATTTCTATTTTCTCCAGCTTCCCCAGTAGAGCAAACACACACTAAATAATAAGCAGTAAAATTACCTGTATTTTTCTCCTACTTTTCCATTATTGAGGTTTGCAAGCCATTGTTGCAAAGAAAATAAAAAAAATGCTATGTTAATGTTGATATGGATGTGTGGGTTAGGGATAGGGGTTAGGCAAAAGAGTTTGACCTGGAGATCTTGTATTTACAAGTTTTTGGTATCAGGCATTTATTTCAAAAGTTTTAGGAATGAGCCACATGAGCTGGACAGTTTGGTAAATATTATACTGTCAGGTGTGCGTGACCACACACACACACATACACGCTTGTGTCTGTCAAAGTGAAGCTTTTGTTATGCTAATTAAGGACTGCATGTGGCTGACAGGCAGACAGAGTGAGAGCAGAATGGGTTGAAAATGTCTCAAACTAGTCCTTCCAGTTCCCAAACCGTGGGTCCGATCTTCAATCTGAAAGCATCACCAGATAGATAAACTTGTTCTGAACGCGGAAATGTAAAGCTTGTATGTCTATGGACTCAAAAATGTGACCTTAATCACAAGTTTACAGTATGTTGGCCCTAATCTTTTCTTACAGAGATCATCATGAGGATTTGTGTCCTGCACCTTAGAACGCTTCTAAAATCCAAACCGTTTCAGTAATGATAAAGTCCTTCACAAGTAATGTTCACCAGAGGTAGAGCTGTAATGTGTGCAAGTTTGAAGCAGTTATGATAAACGGTGTAGGATCAAATATTTTTTGAGAGACACAATTTGTGAAAAACGTCATCTTACATTGAAAGGGCATTACCGCACTTCCTGTTGGACTTAGGTCAGTAGTTACAGCACGACATTTGTAGGTCTTGATGAGACGAACGAGACAGTGTTGGTTTGGTCTTTCTACGGGATTCCTAGCGGTCGCACCGGGCATTTTAGTGTGTCTAGGTGGCACAAAAAATCGTCAGGAGGTTTTGTAAGACATCACCTGGAAGATGCCATTAAATCCAAATGATTCGAGTAATGAAAAAGTTATGCAGAATATTTGATAAGGACGAGTTGATCGGTAATGTGTGCGAGTTTGAAGCCGATACGATAAATGGTGTAGGATGAGTTGATTTTTTAAGGAATTTCTTTCTTTTTAAGGAAAAGAGCATTTTTGAGGCGAAATCTTACTTTGAAAGGGAAATAGCTCACTTCCTGTTGGGTTTAGGCCAGAGGTGTGATTTGTAGGTCTCCATGAGACGAACAAGACAGTTTTGGTTAGATCTTTCTAGGTCATTCCTACAAGCCACAGCGGCCATTTTAGTGTGCCTAGAGTGCTAGGTGGCGCTAGAGAGGCCATTTTGGCACTTTTCGGATTAATTTTTTTATTTTCTAAAATTTTCCACCAGTCCTGACATGCGTGCCAATTTTGGTGAGTTTTGGAGCATGTTTAGGGGGTCAAATTCCAGTTTAAAGAGGTGGCGGAAGTAAGAAAGAACAATAATAATAATAATAATAAACCTTACAGGAACAAGAGGGACTTCGCCCTTCAGCCGAGGTCCCTAATAATCGGGAGAAAAACAATAGGGACCTCGCAGGTCTCCTGCTCAGGCCCTAATAAACAGCACGATTACAATAGGGTCCTTACGGACGACTTCGTCGTCAGCTGGGGCCCTAATAATAATAATAAATAATAATAAACAGCGCGATTACAATAGGGTCCTCACGGACGACTTCGTCATCGCTCGGGCCCTAATAACAACAACAACGACAATAATAATGACTAAAAAACTGAACTAATACATTTCATCGGGATTGTGTGGGTGTGGTTTGATCAGATTTAATAACAGTGACCAGTTGACCAAATAATCCACCAACTTTCATCAGATTTTAGAAAATGAAGTCATTCTTCCCTTTTTTGAGAAAAAGTAATTTTGGCAAGTGAGTTCACTTTTGGAAAGTAAATTTAAAGTTTTTATTTTCTGTGACTAAAGGTACACAGATTATTTATCAGCTTCTGGAAGGAAATGACAGCATTACAGTGATTGAAAAAGCTTTTTTTACATTTGGTGGCAAAACTACTATCTAATGAACACTTTAAAGAAAAAGTCTTCACACGTCGGCTGTCTTTCTTGAGTTTTAATAAGCATTCATGAATGGAGACACTCAAACATACAACCGCATGAACAGTCAGTCAGTCAGTGAGTGCCTAGCAAGTCCTCTCGCCCTGCTATCTTTATAGTTCCCATAACACATGCACATCAACAGTCAAAATATGTGGTGCCTTGACATTCCTAAAACACAACATCTCTTGAGACTAACAAGGACACTTGTTGTCCTCCCTGGCTCGTGACCTTGGTGTCTCTCACTGCTGTCACAGTAGGGGTTAAATGAGCGACACACATCATTAGGCTAGAAGTTCCGTTTCATCAAAACAAGTAACCTTACACAACACATTATAGATTAAAGGTGTTTAAATACCAGAATTTTCCATCACATTCCACCCTTTTTAGCATTATCATGCTAAACCATAAGCATGGAAAATTATCTCACTACCTTATGTCCTACGAGTTCCACCCGTACCAGCCAAACGCCAGTATCACCATCCTCAAACATGGTAGATGAAAGCCCAGGCAGAAGTCACAGGCCATAAGCACAGGCAAGCCAAACATCCCCCTCCCTAAATGGCAACGGAGAGGGTAAAAGACTTGTCCGTCTAACTACACTACCTAATAAGGGAAAAAACCTCTATATGATGAGGACAAAAAATCCCTTAAACTAAACTCTAAGTTTAAGCAAGATAAGCATAAATGAAAAATGTCATCTTTAATGAGAATACACAATAGTAAAATCAATAAAGGGAACACATTGCTTTATTGACTGTCATGCGAATGTTTATATAAAAGAAAATGAAGATGAATAAAATGAGAAATAAAATGAAAATAAAAAAATGAAAGTGAAAATCAAAAGAATACATTGAGTAAATATGGTGTCTACTAAACTAATGCTAAGTGTAATCAATGTTAAAGCAGTGTAATGTAAAAATGTGATTGCTAATCAAACCACTAATGAATCAACTTTAATGATCAAAACATTTCTAAACTAAAACACATAAATGTGAATCAGAAGAAGAACTTAAACGAGTGACTCCGGTGAATTGTAAGGAGTCCACAGATCCATCTGCATGTAGCACCCTACAGCAGATGATACCATTGACATAATCAGAGATCTCACACGGGGAACGACACAACACATAACAATGCATAGCACCAGCAGAACCACTATGACAGGGGCAAACAGATGCATTAATGACGTTTTCCATCCGCTCAAAGAAAACCGGGACCACAGGTCCATACCTGCTCCGAACTCAGTGTCACAGCTCTTCTTCAGATGTAGCAGGTCATTAAGATGAGCAACCACATGTGTCATGTTATCAGGGATGTCAGGTATGTATGTACTGCAATCAGTACCCACAATGTGACAAACCCCCCCTTGACTGGCCAGGACTAAATCCATAGTCATCCTGTTCTGCAGAGCCACATATCTGAGGCTCTGTACTGCTGGTGTGAGTGAGCCGAATCCTGTAGCCACATTGTCTGTGACATTTTCCAAGTCCACAGCTACAGCATCAATCTTGTGTGCATTGTTTACTGTTCTCCACCTTGGCAGGAGACCCCCAAAACCCTTCTCCACAGGGGCCACCATTACCACAGCTCATCTTGCTCTGTGCGGTGGGTAGTAGTGATCATAGTCTGTGTGAAAATGAGTCAAATCAGGAACAATAGTCACAGCTGGCAGCAACTTAGCCAAGTAGCACCTGCCACACCATCCAAGCTGAAGGGCCTGATGAACATGTTTGCTACACACCCAGACGTGATGTCTGAGCAATCCATACCCATCACTGGATGTCAGTAAGCCATCTCCGTCACCAAAAGCACCTGGAACGAACCGTTCCACCTGCGAGCTTTCCAGTTCTTTCGTCTCCAATCTCTCACTACAACGTAGTCGCCTGCATCAGATCATGCAGCTTCCCTTCCATTGGTTTGGGCAGGGCAGCTTTCACCTGTTGGTGGATTTCAGACAAAACAGAGGACAAGGTTGCACAATATCATAACATTTCATCCTTGCCATGACCAGTGTCTGGCAACTGCCTTTTAACGGGCCCAATCCCGGTATTGAGAGGTCTGCCAAATAAGATCTCAAATGGACTGAATCCATTTCTGCTCCTCCTTCTAGCCCTCATGTGCATCAACACAATAAGAAGAGCTTTTGTCCATGACATCTTAGTCTCCTCACACACTTTCACAAGTTTGTTTTAAAAGTTGTATTTTCTCTCATATGCCCCTTCAGAGGCCGGGTGATATGCACAATGGTGTCTCAGATCAATACTCACCAACTCACCAACAGTTTTCAAGGCTGCACTCACAAAAGCTGAGTTTAGTTGGAATTCCCCACCTGGGAATCAGAGTCATCAAATCAGAATCAGAATCAGAATCAGAAATACTTTATTGATCCCCGAGGGGAAATTATTTATGTTACAGGTGCTCCTTGCAAGAGAGGAAAGATACGTGAAAATATAAGAAATTTAAACAATAGTATTTACAAATATATAGTTAAATAAACAGGAATTATTAACAAACATAAACGTAAATAAATATATATATATATATATATATATATATATATACATATATATATGTTGTAAACTGAACAAGATTATTTACACAAACAGAATATATACAGTCAGGGTGAATGGGGTTATTGCACAAGTTGAATTAAATTATTGCAGTGTGTGAAAAAGTCTCAGGGCCACTCAGAGGGAGGAGTTGTACAGTTTGATGGCCACAGGCAGGAATGATTTCCTGTGGCGCTCAGTGGTACATCTTGGTGGTATGAGTCTCCCACTGAAAGTACTCTTGTGCCTGACCAGCACATGGTGGAGTGGGTGTGAGACATTGTCCAAGATAGTTCGTAGCTTAGACAGCAACCTCCTCTCTGACACCACCATCAGAGAGTCACACTCCGTTCCCACAACGTCACTGGCCTTGCAGATCAGTTTGTTGAGTCTGTTGGCATCCGCCACCCCTCAGCCTGCTGCCCCAGCACACAACAGCATAGAGGATAGCACTGGCCACCACAGACTCATAGAAAATCCTGAGCATAGTCCGGCAGATGTTGAAGGACCTCAGTCGCCTCAGAAAATAGAAATGGCTCTGGCCCTTCCTGTAGAGAGCGTTAGTGTTCTTAACCCAGTCCAGTTTATTGTCAGTGTGTACCCCCAGGTCCTCTACAATGTCCACACTGACCCCTTGGATGGAAACAGGGGTCACCGGTGTCTTTGTCCTCCTCAGATCCACAGCCAGTTCCTTTGTCTTTGCCACGTTGAGCTGCAGATGGTTCTGCTCACACTATGTGACAAAGTTATCCACAACTGCCCTGTACTCATCCTCATCACCCTTGCTGATACATCCAACTATAGTAGAGTCATCAGAAAACTTCTGAAGATGGCAGGTCTCAGTGCAATAGCTGAAGTCCGTGGTGTAGAGGGTGAAGAGGAAGGGAGAGAGGACAGTCCCCTGCGGGGCCCCGGTATTGCTGACCACTCTGTCTGACACACAGCGTTGCAAGCGCACATACTGTGGTCTGCCAGTCAAGTAGTCTACAATCCAGGACACCAGGGGGGCATCCACCTGCATCGCTGTCAGCTTGTCACCCAGTAGAGCTGGACAGATGGTGTTGAACGCACTAGAGAAGTCAAAAAACATGATCCTCACAGTGCTCGCCGGCTTATCCAAATGGGTGTAGACACGGTTGAGCAGGTAAATGATGGCGTCCTCAACTCCAAGTCGGGGCTGATAGGCGAACTGGAGGGGGTCCAAAAGTGGCTTGACCATGGGCCGGAGCTGCTCCAAGACGAGTCTCTCCAGGGTCTGTGATGTGGGAGGTCAATGCTACGGGTGTGTAGTCCTTGGAGCCACTGGGACGCGACGTCTTTGGCACAGGAACGAGGCAGGATGTCTTCCACAGCAAGGGGACCTTCTGGAGACTCAGGCTCATGTTGAAGACATGCTGAAGTACTCCACATAGCTGGGGGGCACAGGCTTTGAGCACCCTGGGGCTGACACCATCAGGGCCTGCAGCCTTATTTGAGTGGAGTCTCATCAGCTGTCTTCTCACATGGTCAGCAGTGAAGCACATTGTGGAGGTGACGACACGTGGGGGAGGGGTGTAGTCCTCATGATGGAGAGAGCAGTCAGTGGGAGATGGTTGACCAAGACAGACTGCAGAAGAGTCGAGGGATGGGCAGGTCCAGCAGTGTCAAATCTGTTAAAAAACAGATTCAGTTCATTGGCCCTGTCCATGCTGCCTTCAGCTCCTCTGTGGTTGTTGGTCCTGAAGCCAGTGATGGTCCTCATTCCACTCCAGACCTCTCTCATGTTGTTCTGCTGGAGTTTCCTCTCCAGCTTCCTCCTGTACCTCTTCTTAGCCTCCCTGATCTTCATCTTCAGCTCCCCCTATATTGTTCTCACCTCCTCCCTGTTACCAGCTCTGAAGGCCCTCTTCTTTGCATTGAGGATGGCTTTGATGTCCTTTGTTACCCATGGTTTGTTATTTGGGTAACAATGGACAGTAATGGCTGGGACAGTGGAGTCCACACAGAAACTGATGTAGTCCGTGATGCATTCTGTGAGCCCGTCGATGTCCTCCCCATGTGGCTCACAGAGTGCCTGCCAGTCTGTCGCACCAAAACAGCCCTGCAGTGTCTCATAAGTCTCCTCCGACCATCTCCTCACTGTCCTCATGGTCACAGGCTGGCTCTTGACTAGTGGTACATAGCAGGGGTTGAGGTGCACCCGGTTGTGGTCTGACCTACCCAGAGGGGGGAGGGGGGAGCAGCTGTATGCATCTTTGGCGTTTGCATACAGCAAGTCCAGTGTCCTCTCCTCTCTGGTAGGGCAGCTCACATACTGTGTGAATGTAGGCAATGTTGTTGCCATGGTGACATGGTTGAAGTCACCCGAGATAGCTATGAAGGCACTCGGGTGTTTAGTCTGCAGGCGGGCTATGGCGGAGTGAATGACGTCACATGCCGACGTTGGGTTGGCAGAGGGGGGGGTGTAAACAGTTACAATAATTGCATGTGAAAACTCCCTGGGCAAATAATATGGCCTGAGTCCAACAGCAAACAGTTCAATGTCCGGGCAACAGATACGTTCCTTAATGGAAATATGGTCAGGACTGCACCAGCGGTTATTTACTAGAACAGCAAGCCCCCCTCCTTTGTGCTTCCCGCTCTCGGTGCAGTCCCGGTCAGCCCGAACAGTCTGGAAGCCGCTGATGGAGACGTTGTTGTCGGGAATGTCCTGGTGAAGCCATGTCTCAGTGAAGCACATATGACTACATTTCGGTATTCCTTTTGACTTTTGGCGACCGCTGTCAGCTCGTCCATCTTATTTGCCAGTGACCTCATGTTGCCCATGGTGAGAGAGGGGAGACACAGCTTATATCTTCTCTTCTCCATAAGCCTCTATTGTCTCAACCCTGCTTTTTTCCGCTGCTGTTTACTTCCTCCCCTGCATCCTCTGTGTGTTTTCCTCCACAATTCAGCTGGTATCTCCGATGTTCCGGCCGCCAAGCCTGCCAGCCTCAGCGCGATCAGCTGATCTCTGGAGTAAACAATGCAGCCATGAAGTTGTTGCGCAATGGTGCTGGGTCCGAATGAAATAAGTAATTCCAGGGTGAGGAAAACGAGCACAACTCTCTCAATCAGCATGTTTTGAGAGGGCGCAGTTTCAAAATGACAATCACAAAAAGCCAGCACAAATACCAAACTTAATAAAGCAAAAAAGTAAGAAAACCGAGAAAACAAGCAGGAGCGACTGCAACAGGCTGCATGCGCGGGTACATGCGCACTGCATGCCTTCAAAGCCTTCGCCACTGCTGCTGCATCCTGTTTAGCTGTGGGAAAAGCTTCAACCCATTTTGAAAACATGCACACAATCACCAAAACAAACTTTTTTTGTTTAGCTGTTAGTTAAATGATAACCATTTGCAAGTGATCAAAAGTATTAGTATAAAACGTATACTATAAAGTAAAGTAGCACAGATCACACATCTTTTGCAAAACTCTGTGGCATAACCCCCGTGCAAAATTCTATGGCATAACTGGAAAACTCTCTTGTAAACCAGTATCTCTGTATCTCATCAACCATTCCCCCCTTTGACACGTGGTCCAAACCATGTGTCAGTTTAGCAAAGAAATGAAAAAGGTAAAAGGAGACAGGGCAAGCCATCAGGGCCTGTCCACACTTTATCAACCACAGTACATCCTGCTTTTTTCCAAACGGCCTTCTCCGCCGGAGAGTCCCTTATCTGCAGGTCTGTTATCCCAGCCATAGCTATAACTGTAGGAGTAGAAGCAGGTGTTAGTGAGGTAGCATGCAAGGCTAAAGACAATGGCAGCACATGATGAGCAATAGTTTTCCCCGTTGAAGATAAGAAATCCCTATCCTTCCAAATTTGTCCAAAATCATGAACCACACTCCAACCATATCTCTCTCTTGAAGCTGATCCATCTACAAAAAATTTAAAATCAGCGTTGGCAATCAGTGTGTCTCACAAATCTGACCTGCGAGAGCAAGCAGAAGTTATCACAAACACACAGTCATGTGTGTCAACTGCAGCAACACTATCAAGTTTAGATGAAAAAATAAGCTACAGGTCGCTGTTTCCCCCCATGTTCTTGTAACAGTACAGAAGTCATGTACCCACCCTTTCGTCAACAGTCTGAGTAAATGGTCTTGTACAGTCAGGCAGTCCAAGAGCAGGAGGTGTTTGCAAAGAAAATTTCAAGTCAACAAAAGATTTCTCTGCATCAGGAGTCCAAATGACACAATCAGATGGTTTCAGGCCTTTCCCATGAGCAATTGCTGCTAATGGTGCCTCAATTTCAGCATAATTAAGAAGAGATCATGTGACCCAGGAATGTGACCTCTTTTGCAACAAATTGTACCTTTGACAGGCTGGCTTTATGGCCCTGTTCAGCCAAATGAGTCAGCAAGGTGATGGTGTCTTTAACACAGCCCTCTCTGGTTTCACTCGCAACCAAAATGTCATCAACATACTGCAACAAAGCACTTCCTTTAGGCAGTAAAAAAGTTTCCAAACTGTCTCTCAAAGCAGAATTTCAAATCAAAATGCAAACCAGAATTGACTCTCTTGGTGTAATGGAACAGTGAAAAAAAACATTTGACAGTTTAACAACTGAAAACCATTTGCTATCAGCTGGAACTTGGGACAGAATTGTATGTGGATTTGGGACCGTAGGTGCCCTGGCCTGCACAGCAGCATTCACAGCTTGCAGGTCTTTGCACAAATCTCCACTCTGCAGGTTCGCCATCATGTCATATTTTATGCACAGAAAATATGAACATCCTCACAGGAGAGTTTGCACATGGAACAATCATGCCCGCTTTCAACAGATCATCAAACACAGGTTTGATGCCTTCAACTGCTTCACGTCTGAGAGGATATTCATTATGACAGGGTCTGTTGTCTGATTTAGGTGTTATTATCACAGGCTCGCAGTTTTTTAACAGACCAACATCAATCAATCAATCGATTTTATTTGTAAAGCCCAATATCACAAATCACAATTTGCCTCACAGGGCACATCATGTTTACTTTTGGCCCAGAGATAAGCGGGAACCTGCTGTAGCTCTGGGATGTCTGCAATGGATTTAACCATGCACATGTCAGTATCAAAACCCAGTCTTGTCTGCAAACACGACTGAACGAGAAGTCTCAATGGCACAATTTAGTTTCTTTCTGTACACCCTCATTTCCTCATTAAAATCAATATGAGGATCAGTTGTAGACTTCCAGCATGGAGTGGCATTCAGCTCCCGCACCCACAGACGCAGGTCTGCGCAGTTGGGATTTACCAGTGAGATGTGTGAATCAGTTTTGTGACAAAATCAACTCATGCAATCGATCAGGAAGTTTCACCGAGACAGCACAATTAATGTCATTCCAATACAACCAATCTAGCTGTAACCTATCCTTTTCCTGTCCTGTATTACATCAGATGTCCTCATAATCACCATCAGTGTGAGAAATAGGAATCATGTGCTGTGCAGTGCAGGTATGTGACGTCAGCGTGTGTGTGTGTGTGTGTGTGTGTGAGAGAGCTGCAGCAAAACAGAGGGAAGGAGATCCATCGTCAACTCGATCATACACAATCTGTCCCTCAGTGTGTTGAAAAAAACCCCCAGAACTTTCCTTCATTTCATTCACTCTCCTCACCTGAATGCCGTCAGGTGTACAAATCAAAACAATTCCCAACATACACATGAGATCTCGTCCCATCAGATTGATAGGGCATTTGTCAGAATACAAAAATGAGTGTTTGAAAGATTTTCCCCGTCTCAGGATCAAAACAATTCAGCGGAGCAGTGTATTTTTCAATAATCGCTATTCCTGCAACCCCAACTGTTTTCTGATATCTCCCACTCAGTTTAGGTTTAGCCTTCAGATGAAAATCACAACATCTTACGACTGATTCTGTGGCCCCGGAATCCACCAAGAAAGAGAGTTCCACACCTTTAACTGACAGCGTGAACTGAGGCCTCCTTTTTGTATGCCTCCACTGAAAAATCAGCCAGCATATTGCTATGCTCACTCTCTCTCTGTTCAGATTCAAGGTGCAGATTCACATCAGAAACAAGCTCATACTCTGTATCAGTCATGATGTGCGTGTTGTGTGTTTCTGTATTTGTGTTAGTGTCAGTGTTCTCACGTGTCTGAAGCGTTGGTTGGTTTTCCAGGTCAGTGTCGTCACCAGATTCGTCCGTCCTCGTGCTCTCACCACATAGTCAATCTGACTCATCTGCCCCATCTTTTTTCTTGTTGTTTTCCCCTTTACGGCAGTTTCTTGCCCAATGTCTCTTTCTGCCGCCCTTGAAACAAGGATCATTGTCTTTTTGCCCTCCTTTTGACTTTCCTCAAGTTCGGTCAGTCCACCATACTGCATCGCTGCTTGTCTCAGGCGGTATAGACAAGCAGAGACAGTCTCATCTGCATCCTGCTTAACCGCCACCACTTTTCCCCAGTCCAAACGAACAGGGAACTCCGTTTTCAATCTTGTCATCAGCCAAAGAACAATGTCTCTGTAAGCAGCGCTGATTCAGAGAGGCCAGCTGCTCCCTCTGGTTCGTGGTGTTCAACATACGGTGGAGGCCGTACAGGCGGAGCCAAGTCGAGGTCCGAATCCAGCTTCGAACACTGCGCCTGGAAACCTTTGGGGCCCTGCCTATGCCTGGCTTCCCTCATCCAACTATTAAAAGCTGACCAATCTGCCCGGAACTTGACCTTACCTCCAAACTTCTCTTCTACACCCTTTCTTTCTAAGTCTGTCAACCTCACCTCTAAAGCCTCAAGCTGTTTAACGCTCAGGCTGCCTGCTCTCTGGAAACAGCACTTATTGACCCACAGATCTAACTGAGCCACGCTCTCCTTTCCATAATTAGTCTCCATAAATCTCACGTTGGGAGCGCCATAATCAGGCTCAATTTTCCCCTTTGAAGTCGTGCTCTGTCCAGATCCCATTGTAATCAAACTCTTAGTTTTCTTAGTAGTATTAGAAGTAAGTCAAATTTGTGGAAGCAGAAATCAATCTCAAAAAATGTGCAAACTTATCACTTTAAAGGAAACATTTTTTTCTACTTTTACCCTAAAATGCGCACGACTTACAAAAAGGAAATAAAGAAAAACAGGCTTCACTCACTCTGTTCCACTTTGATAGCAAGTGTCTCTACTTCTCCTTTAACCCAGACAGCTTCTCACCACCTTTTCTTCCACCTTTAACGGCTGAAATAATGTTAAGTTATGTTAGGTTCCTAACCTACACTACTTTAGGCCCCTGACCTAAACCGAGCTCACCACTTTTCCTGCACTCAGTTTCCCAGAAACTGTGCCTGGCACGTCTGCCAACCTATCTCAATAGGTGGAAAAGACTTTTCCTGCGCAGTCCTCAAAACTCACCAGAAAAGACAGCGAGGTGTTGACAACCACCAAGTCTGTTGGACCCCAGCGGTGAAGGGAATCCCGGTTTTCCAGACATCAGGCCCTCCTCTCAACCTTCCTTTGTGGGGGAGTTTGAGGTGGTAAGAACCTCAGCTCTTGCTGTGCACACAGTCTTCACACCTTCAGTCCAGAATTCCAGAATCTGCTCACAGATGAGGTCCCTTCGTGGTCGCCAATTTTGTGATGGCAAAACTACTATTTAATGAACAGTTTAAAGAAAAAGTCTTCACACGTCGGCTGTCTTTCTTGAGTTTTAATAAGCATTCATGAATAGAGACACTCAAACATACAACCGCATGAACAGTCAGTCAGTCAGTGAGTGCCTAGCAAGTCCTCTCACCCTGCTATCTTTATAGTTCCCATAACACATGCACATCAACAGGACACTTGTTGTCCTCCCTGGCTCAAAATCTTGGTGTCTGAGCCTCCCTGGCTCGTGACCTTGGTGTCTCTCACTGCTGTCACAGTAGGGGTTAAATGAGCGACACACAGCATCAGGTTAGAAGTTCAGTTTCATCAAAACAAGTAACCTTATACAACACATTATAGATTAAAGGTGTTTAAATACCAGAATTTTCCATCACAAGATGAATTCAAAACGAAAATCTTTTCTTCTTAGAAACTCTTGGAAGTAAATTTCTATGTAGGAAACAGAATTACATCGCACATGGGATACATTTCGTAAAGTTATGTATTTTCTTAATTTACACAATGAACATGTACAAAATACAAGGTAATTAATAACAGCACATGGAAAAACAAAACCAAATACATGTATGACATAAGTATATGTGAAGCAAATAAATAACAGTATTTCAAGACAATTTCATAAAAATAAACACACGCACACGCACACACACACACACACACACACACACACACACACACACACATGTCTGAGGGGTATTCCAGGTAGGAGGTTCAACAAACTCCAAGTCTAATCCTGAACTCTGTGTTGATTTACCCTGAGATGGGAAACTCTAAGTATCCGGTTCCAGAACAGCTGATTTGAATTAATTTAATCAACTCTGAGTAGGTACAAGCGCGTGCACAACCACAATAAAAAGCCATCATCAGTGGAGCCCCGATACCACAATTCACCATGGCAACCGGAGAGAAAGAGCGATCAACTTATTTTACACCTGTGGAAATGGAGGTGCTCATGATTGCCTACAGCGAATATGAGCATATGTTTTGTAAAAAAAAAAAAGTAACACAGCTAAAGCTGTCAAGGAAAGAGAGGCGGCATATGAAATTTAGCAATCAGAATTTTTTTGACAAGACGTTGGTGGCTTAGTGGATAGAGCAGGCATCCCAGATTGGTTTTGCCGCAGCGGCCCGGGTTCGACTGCGGCCTGTGGCACCTTGCTACATGTCACTCCCTTTGTCTCTCTCCCCCTTTCACGCTTAACTGTCTTGTCAATTTAAGGCAAAATGCCCCCCCAAAAAATATTAAAAAAGAATCCTTGCTAATTTCAGCAGCTGTTTTAAGGACATATAGATGGTTGATGAATTTTTTTTTTTTTTTTACATTTTTTATTTTTATTTTGTGAGAACAAAGTGTTACAATGCTTACATTCAGACAATATAACAGCACCTCTTCTGCCCCTCACAATTGTAATTTTTTGTTTAAAAAACAAGAATCAAAATACAGAACGTTCTGGGAAAGATGGACATATACATTAGAGCAAATTAAAAAAAAAAAAAAAAAAAAGGTCTGCCAGGGGGGTTTGAAATAAATTATAAGTACAACAAGACTCATTTTAAGGCCCAATAAAACATCAAATAATAAATAGATACAAAAACAGCAGGGTCGTTCATTCAATACCTCCACAAAATCTGTCTGTAAGGGGCTAAGATATCTAACCCACTTGGTCCAAAGTTTAATAAATGCATTTTTCTGAAGGCAAAGAGAGAAGGTAATCTTTTCCATAAGGTAAATGTCATTTACTATAACTATCCACTCCTGTATTGTGGGTGGGTCATGAAGCAACCAATGCCTTGTAATTGCTTTTTTACCAGCGGTTATCAAAATACCAAATAAATATTCATCAGCTCTTCTAACCTGTAAACCTAAATTTCCTAAAAATAACGTGGAAAATTGCATAGGTAGGTTAGTCTTAAATATGCCTCTTAATACTTTGTGAAACTCTGTCCAGGAGGGTTTAACCACTGGACACTCCCAAAAGATATACCAGTGACTGGCTTCTCGGTGTTCACGCCGTCTCCAGCATGTAGCATCCCTTCCAGTAAAATGTGTCTTTTGTTTTGGTGTAATGAATAAATGGAGAATACACTTCCACCCAAACTCCCGCCACATGTGAGAGCTGGTGCATTTCCACTGGAATTGACAAATGTCAAGCCAATCCTCTTCAGATATTAACAGATTACCCTCCCTCTCCCATTTTTCCTTATATCCTGTACTGTGAGACTTTTTGGACAATAGGCCTTTATAAAATCTAGAGATGACACTCTTATTTGACTTACTTTGGTAGGCATCAATAAAAATTATCAATATCGGGTCATTAAGGTCTGTTTCCTTTCTAATGTTATGTTCAAAACGATTACGTACCTGGAGAAATCTGAAAAAATCTGATCTTTCCAGATCATAGTCTTCCCTCAACTTTTCAAAGTTTTTAAATTGTCCCTTTTCTGTAAGAGAGTAAAATGTTGTTATTCCTTTCGAAATCCATGATTTAAATCCCTTATCTATTGTGTTAGGCTTAAACTCAGGATCATAGGCACACCATTGAATTATCTGTAACTTATTTCTTAATTTGTACTTGTCTTTTATCATATTCCAGATTTTTAACTGCACTTTGATCCATGGGTTTTGCACTGTATCTATAAATCTTCCCAGATGTTTGTGAGGTAATACTGCTTGTATTGGGGAGGGTCAACCAGAATAGAGAGTTTGATATCTTTCCACCTGGCTTGAAAGGACGGGTTACACAAGTTAATTAGGGGTCTTATCTGAACTGCGTAAAAAAAAATCTTTAAAATGGTGTAATGCCATTCCCCCTTGCTTTTTTGGAAGTTGTAATGTTTTAAATCTAACCCTGGGTTTTTTACCCTGCCAAATAAATCTGGAAATAATTTTATTCAGTTCAGAAAATTGTTTTGAGGGAATTTCTACAGGGAGTGCCTGGAATAAGAAGAGATATCATGGGAGAATATTCATTCTTACAGAATCAATTCTGTGACTAAGACTAAGGAAAGAAATTGAGTTCCATTTTTGTATGTCTTCTTTAATTTTCGTTAAGAGGGGGCCACAATTTATCTCTGCCAGTGTTTGAATTCTTTTTGGTAAGTATATTCCTAAATATTTTAATGAATTCTGATCCCAGTTTATATGGAATTTCTCCCGAAGTTGCTTTGTGGGTTGAAAATTGATAAGCAAAATTTGTGTTTTTTTGTACATTTAATTTATATTGTGAATAATTACTGAATGTTTCTAAAAGAACCATTAATTTGGGGAGTGAATTAGGAGGGCTACTTAAATAAACTAAAACATCGTCAGTGTATAGCGCTACCTTGTGGTCTTCTCCATTGATGCAGATGCCTTTAATTATCTGAGTCTGTCTTATCCACTGTGCCAATGGCTCTATATAGAGTGCAAACAGCAGGGGCGAAATCGGGCATCCCTGTCTTGATCCGCGTTCCAGTATAATGATATCTGAAAGGTATCCATTTATTTTTATCTGGCCAATGGTTTACTCTTTACCCTTTAATAAAAATGTTGTCCAAGCCAAATCTTTCTAAAACTTCATACAGAAATTGCCAACTCACGGAGTCAAATGCCTTCACGGTGTCTAGACTAAGGCCCAATCCCAATTCCTATCTTAACCCTCAATCTTAATTCTCAAGCTCAACCCTCAATCTCACTAGCCCTCAAAACCAAGTGTTAAGGGCTATCTTGTGACTTTAAAATGGGACACCCCTCAAAGGCAAATATGTCTTAAGACTGTCGGGGGCAGCAATATGCCAAAACTCTATCCAGTCTGTCAGTCCAAAGAAGAAGAAATATATGTCATCAGTAGTCGTCGATAAAAAGACGTGATGAGTTTTTTTCCCAACACTTTATTTCAATGCTTGTACAAAACAAGCAGTGACAGACATGAACAGAACAAATATGCCATGTTAAGAGAAGGTTAAGAGAAAAGAAAAAGAAATAAAATAAACAAATAAATAAAAAAAGTTCAGCAGCTCAAACAATTAAATTGTTTACATATTTTCAAAATTTACTCTTATGAATATGGAATTTTGCTAAAATAATAGATAGATTAATGATACAGAATTGTTTTTGTTTTGAAATGCTGACATCATAAAATCCAAACAGCACATCTTTGTACAGTAGTGAAAACAGAACATAAATGTTGCAACGAATATACTCCACAAAATCTTTCCAAAAAGTGACAGTATAGGGGCAGCTCCAAAACAAATGTACAGTTACCAAACTCGACAATGTCTGCAGCTGTGCTGATTTCATATTGAAACAGAATGCTTGATCACTAGGGGAACAGTTGCCGTTGTGACTGAGAATTATGTGATGAATATGAACAGTTCACAAGTTACAAATTGCTCACTCCCATAGTTTTTTTGGAGCCTGCTTGCTTTTTGTAAACTTGTCTTCATTGGTGGCCCTGAAATGAATCAGGGCTTGTGTTTTGTCTGGTGGCCCTGAAATGGAACAGAGATAACAACATTACTTTCTATTATTTTTTATTTTTTTGGGCTACCTGTCAGATATTCGTTAAGTTATTAGTTTAGTTTCATGCAGTATTGCAAGTATTATCACAATGAATACTGTAGTCAACATCCAGCAGAACTGGTGAGGCTGTTTACACAGTCACACAAGTGTTATCTGGTGACTTCCATCCACGTTAACGTTTCACTCTTTGGGTTATAAGTTGATATTCAACCAAATAAGCGGGGTTACGTGCGGCGGGGCAGGCAAGCCGTCGCCCGTGACCAATAATATGTGTGTTACGCTACAGAGAGGTCTATAGTCCATAAAATGACGTTAAACTAAGATAATGCAATGGTTATCATAATTTTAAAACAACTATTAACGAGGAAAATACTCACATTGATAACTCTGCTCCCTTAAGCTTGTCGCCGCCATCTTGCATTGACTGAATCGTCTGTACTCGGCTGGGTTCGGCTGAGCTCGGCGGATGATACGCAAAGGATTCTGGGATAGCACTTATTGCCAAGGGTGGTCCTGGAAAATCTTAAAAGTGAGGGCCATACAGCCCTTATTCTTGACCCTCAACTCAACACTCTGAGAATCGGGACAGCACTAGCACTTCGCGGGAGAGCGGATTTTTGAGACTGAGGGTTAAGATTGAGGGTTAAGATAGGAATTGGGATTGGGCCTAACTAAACAAGCTTCAAGATTATTCTGTTGGATATGATGTAAAATATGTAATGATCGTCTAATATTATCATGAGTCTGTCTTTGTGAAATAAATCTGGTCTGATCCTTATGTATAAGCTGGGGAAGAATCTTGTCCAGTCTTCTGGCGAGAATGGTTGAGTAAAGTTTATAATCAACATTCAGCACCAAAATAGGTCTATATGAGCTACATTTTAATTTGTTTTTCCCCTCCTTGGGATTAATGGAAATTACCGCCTCATTCCAAGATGGGGGCATTTTAGCAGCTGCTAATGTCGTATTGCAAGCATGAAGAAGGATTGGCATTCACTCGACTTTAAAGACCTTGTACCACTCTGAGGAGAAGCCATCTGGGCCGGGCGATTTGTTTACTTTCAGTGTGGAAATGGCACTATTCAACTCTATCTCGGTTACAGGGGCTGTTAATATTTCATTTTGTTACTCAGATATAACAGGTAAATTGAGGGATTTTAAGAAATTGTCAATTTGTTCAGCACCTTCTAACTGTGGTCGTGTGTACAAGCCCTTGTAATATTTTCTGAATATTCTTTGTATTTCATCTTGTTTATATTGAATAGTTTTAGAATCTGTATCTCTTATTTTGTATATTGTGTTGTCTGCTCGTTGCTTTTGTAGTTTCCTCGTCAAAATTTTTGATGATTTTGCTCCTGACTCATAGTATGTTTGCCTTGTGAATATCATCTTCTTTTCAATTTCCTGTGTATATATCATATTTATTTAGTTTCTAATTGTTTTTATTCTAGTCAGTGTTTCTGGTTTTTGTTCTCTTTTATGTTGTGTCTCAAGATCTTTCAATTCCTTATTAATGTCTATCAATCTTAACTGTTGTTGTTTCTTTTCATAGGCGCAGAATGATATGATTCTCCCTCTAATAGCAGCTTTTAAAGTATCCCACACTATAGCTGAGTCAACCTCTCCCTTATCATTTTCTTCTAGAAACCTTTTTATTTCCTCTCTCATTTGAGTTTTGAATCTTGGATTATTCAGGATATTAGTGTTCAACCTCCACAGAGTTCTACCGGGGTTATCCTTAATATCCACAGTGCAGGAGAGGGGGGCATGATTGGATAGGTCAATACATCCAGTATCACAACCACGTATTCTATGATGATCTCTCTTTAACACAAAAAAATAATCTATTCTTGAATACGCATCATGCGATGTAAATAGAAAGTATAGTCACGGCCTGATGGGTAGAAGTCCCTCCATAAATCTAGTACAAGATGGTTGATGACTTATTTGAAAGTCATTTGAAATTTGCTCTGATGTGAGCGCACATCCGTGGTGTGTCAGATATGATATGTGTGGCCAATAAATGATTGAGTCTAATGAAAAATGGTACGGTTCAAACAGGTGTTCATTGGGGAATGACAGCACATCTAAACGGGGTCTGAAGATCCTCTCCCAGTGTAAGGCATTGCGAATTAATTATGCCTCGATATCGATGGGATTTCCTACATATGGACAACCCATGTCTGTCAGCTTGCTTCAGGTTCGGCTGTAGGGAGGAGACAGGGTGAACTCAGGGTTTCTTAAAGAAAACCTGCCAGCGAGCAGGTTAGGTTCACAGAGTCAGTTGCCATGGTGATTGACTCTGAGTTTGACTTACCTCTCTTTCTGGAACTGAAAACCCAGAATTTCCCTCATTTCAGGGTTAACATACTCAGAGTTTTCACTAAACCCGCTTTCTGGAATACCCCCTGAAGATGAGACTATAAACCAAAACCCAGGAAAACATTTTGTGTGCTCATGTGTCTTTTTGGCAGATAAACTTGTTCTTTAATAAACTGAGTGATTTGAGAAGAGCCTTAAATTGTAGGAGAAAAGATAAAAATTCAGGAAGTAACTCAGGGAATTTCTGTTTTTGATTTAAAATGTATCATTTAGAATAACAAACTTAATATGTTTTATTTCGTCGAATGTTTTTCTAACATGTGACGCATCATAAGCCCCTCCCTTACGATTGGCTAATTGGATCATCGAAAAATAATTCTGTGTTCTGATTGGCTTCCATTTCCACGACATAGTTCCGCAATTCTAGTCTGTTTTGACGTTGTTGAAAGAGCTCTTCAAAGCAACATACGGATCCATAAGCAAGTCAGCGTTCTGCTCACCGGTTCGTAACTATATCTGTCTTACTGAAACATAACAAATGCATCTCCTGCTTTAAGGCTTCAGCTGTGTCGTGTTATCACTACAGGGACGTGTTAACAGTTAGCGTTAATGCTAATGCTAGCAAAGTTAGCTGCGGGGTCCTTATCTACCAGTATAACTTTAGCGTTAGCCAGTAGCTGTATTGTGTGGACTTGGCAGTTGTCACATGTGTTGCCCGTATTGACCCGCTCCTTGCTAGTGCTTCAAGCTAGCTGAATGAATGTTGAGGATATTTAACCAAGGCAAAGAGAGCCAAGCTTCTCAGTGTGCCATAGTACAGGAGCTCATCTCTCAGTTCCTGCATGGAAACACTGTTGACTGCATGAAGTCTCGTCTCCTCTATTGACATAGCTTCATAAGCTCTAGACCAGTGGGATATTGACATCTTCACAGTGTTAACATACACTGTTTAGTGGACTTCAACCCCGATATGTTATACAGTTACTTGGCAAATTAATAAAATCCACTGAAACAAATGACAATTGCTTTACCAAGTGGCTGTTAGTGGATCATGATCTGAATGAGAGATCAGCAACATCAGTTGATTTTTGGCAGGGCAGTTTTTATGGAAGCAAAGGTAGGGGTAGCTATGTAAATATGAGGAGTTATCATAATCAGTTATGTTACCTACTCTCGCATTCTTATGGCACACAGCTGTATATCCCTAAAGTTTTGATTTGGTTGACTATTGACTATTTCCATTGTCTGCATTCTTCCATTATCAACTGTGTTGAGTTCATGTTGGCAGCAGACTTTTTCCCTATTCACATCCTCGAGCTTACAGGGGTACCTTGAGATGCTCTCAGGTTAGCTGTGAAATAGAATTCCAGCATGTTCAGAATCAGCTCAGAGGTCTCCTCCTCACCATCTGACCTACCTGGAATACTGCAATAGTCGTTACTGGGAGGCAACTTAATCATATGTTGAAACAATTCAATTGCGTCCTTTTAATACTAAAGAGTAGGGATTAGGGCTGGGCCATATGACCAAAATGTCATATCACAAAATAGGTCATTTCATATCCCGATAACGATACATATCACGATAAAGCACATTTTAATCCAATGAATAAAAACAGCATAAATGTTCCTCTGTGTGTGCTTTTACGTAGCACGCAGGTGTTCCGGATTCAGAGGTGTGACGGAGATCAGACTGATCAGAGCCTTAAACTCTAAACATTTCTCCTTGTTTGATAACTTTACGATGAGTCAGGCAACCAACTCATTTTAAAGAAGACGAGAGAAAAAGAGAGAGAGAGAGCAAGCAGCTGTGGTCGAGCAATCTAGAGATTGAGTGAAGAGAGGGAGTGCTGGTAGCAAGAAAGCTGGTGAATCAGATCAATTAAACTTTATTTTCTGATTGTTTCACAGCGGTTATGTTCTAAAGCTCAAACATGCCCACACCCCCACACACCTCTGCTCAACACTGAGGCTGTACTCCACACCACCTGATTTGGTCTGAATATGGGTTTTACTGTCATTTATTGTCACCGTCTCGCTTGTCTGCTTTTTCTCAGCGGCGTGGGGCGGCCCTGTGCAGCGCAGCAGAGACAGACAGCGGTGGAGTTATATAAACTCGTTATGTTACTGTAAGTGCTGTAAAAGCTTTGCGAATTAAAAAGCCAAGAAGAGTAATTTATGACCCGTGCAAAACAATTGGTCTCCAAATGATGAAAAATATTGCCGTAAAAAGTGTAATTTGCGTCACAACGTTATAAATGATAGAACAAAATATGAAACGTCATACGATATATATCGTCATATCGCACAGCCCTAGTAGGGATGCATGATAATGTCGGCACATCATCAGTATTAGCAAATATTGGCTTAAAAATAAACTCTAACAATCTGCCATCTGCTGGTGGGCTATCATGGGAAGAGTATGCATGAATAATATGATGTTAATTCAACTACAGAAGAGACTTGATGGTCACTAAACTAAAGTAGGGAAAAAAAGTTGATATATCGATATCAGTATCTGTTATCGGTCAAATGAGTTGTTACATATTTGCATATTGGATATCGGCAAAAAATCCAATATCATACATCCACACCAAGAAGCAACTGTTATACTTTGAGCTCCCCTGGATGTCTGAGCTCCAGACCCTGATACTAAGGGTGTTTTGCGATTATTGGGAGTCAACAGGAAGAGCAGTAGGTGACGCTTCTCGTGAAAAATGAACGAAATAAAAACACCCCCGTAGAAGAAGAGTGCGCCATGAGATGACGTCATAAGAGAGCGTCTTATGCCCACTGTAAACAACAACACACTTAACTGACACTCAACAACTGATCATGGACAGATTCCTGATAAACCTGTTGGCTCTTGGGAGAACTCTGGTTAGCATTTTGTGAGCGTTCACAGCGCACCTAACCATCTTGAAGAGACGACAAAGAAGAAGTTTAATGTTAAGAGTACCATCGGAAACAGCTGGAAGGAGACCACTGCGTTGTTCTCCATATGTATGGGAATGTAGGCGTGTGAAGGACTTTTGGGAAGTAGTTGTCCAGCAGCATTTCACTCACGAACTCTGGCTGAAACATTTCCGTATGTCAAGGGCCACATTTGAGGATCTGTGTGCCGGTACGTCATCGTTTATTCGCTAAACCTGTTTCCATAGCAAAAAGTCGCATTTTCCTTTTATCGATACGCTGACAAATCCACCCCCTCCAAGTGTAAAAACTTTTTTTGCGAATTTTTGGCCCTTTTTCGAATTTCTGGCATTTCCATCCAAGTTTTTTTTTCTTGCAATTTTTTAAAATGCGAATAAAAATAGGTGGATGGAAACCCCACTATAGTTAGGTCTACTATTTATTGTTGTTCTATAATGGAGCTTTTAAGCGAAAACGTCTTACAAAATTGTACTTCTATAACTGGAATGACAATAAACATCGTAAATCTATAAGAACCCTGTTGGGGGTTCTGGGGGCATGCTCCCCTGGGAGAAAATGTTGTATATATTTGATTTAAAGGCATCAGTCTGGCGAATTCTGAGAGCCAAGTTATGATGGCAGAACATGCCTAGATTTCAACATCTTTGTGCTTTTAATGTGTGAAAAATGTTTTATTTTTACTGATAAAAACATCAGTGGTATGTTATGGTGAAGGGTTACACTTAAAATACGGCTCAGGATTAGTGGTTAAACATTTCAGTAATCAAAAGAAAAATGACTAACGTACTGATCTGCCTCTGAAGGGCTATTTTATTATTTTAAATCATGTGCAGACAAAATATTATTTTAAAACTCTCTCTCTCTTAGGGCAGGACGATTAATCGAATTTTAATCATGATTTCGATTTTGGCTTCTCACGATCATAAAAACATTATAATCGAAGAAAAACGATTAATGCGCCGCGCGGCGTGTATGTAAGTGAATGCACCTGTGTTGTATGCAGCAGCAGCAAGCGTGTGACGTGTGTGGATCAATAATATGTGGAGCGAGCGATTAAGAACATGGCAGAAAGGCAGCCTTTGGTTGAGAAGAAAGGTAGGACAACTTCAGTCATTTGTCATTGTCATGCTGTCGTGTCTGCCCCCCAAGGCAACACGAGCGGGAAAAAAAAAATTCCAAAAAAGTTAATAACTTAAAAATTATGGCGAAAAGGTAGTTTCTTGCAACCCTAGAATTAAGATAAAAATATTCATAAACGAAAAAACACTTCTGGTTGCTGATAAGTAGTGTTTAACTTTTGATTTAACACTAAAAATTAAAACCCTCGGTGCGCACTGCAGCGCAAGCAGACAGATGCGCGACTCAGAGCAGCATGTGTCACTTACACCAGACTGGTGGAAAATGTCACCATCAGCATATTATTGTACATCAATAAAAAATATTTTATCGTTATTTGAGTCACATTGTTGAAAGAATTTAGCTGTCTGTGTTCAAGCAGGATAATAGGTCTCCATTCATTGCACGTTGGGCTTTCTATTTCCTTGTCGGAGATGGTGTTGCGTTCAAGGTCCCCCCCAAAAAAATGGGAGGAAAAAAAGGCAGAATATTCGATTTTTTTTTTCACAATCGAATCCCGTGCTATCGAACTTGGGTCAGCCCTAGTATTTATTTTTATTTATTGTTTTTATTGCTATTATTATTTTAATTTACTATTATTATTTTTTTTTACTTGTTACTAATTTATTTCTGGCTGTTATTTTAAGTTATAATTAAAGTTGAGTTTTGGTGGAGTTTTGAAATCAATGAATAATCGTGTTTATTAATCGTGATTTCAGTATCAATCAAAATAATCGTGATTATTATTTTTGCCATAATCGTCCAGCCTACCCTACTCTCTCTCACACTCACAAACACAGTTACAGATACGCAAAACAATACAAAATACGAAAAGAAAACAAAATGTAAGACTCAAATTAATTACACACAAACAGACACAAATTACTGCTTTCCTCCTTCCCTCCCTCCCTCACGATTTGCAAGTACAGCACCCTGAATCAGAGCATTTGATTTTACGCAACTTCAAAAAGAAGATTTCAAAAGCCCTCTGGTAGTTGAATGCCTCTGGGACAGCCCTATTTATGGCAACCCACTGGATCCATCGCATGCGCGATCCGGCTGAGGTGCGGGTGCTGTAGCTAATCCCGGCCATTCAAGTCAATGTAAGCTGCTTCAGAATTGCCGCACTGCGGCGCGTCCTAGCCGCGGCCTAGAAGCGACTCGGTGCTCCACTCCACTGAAAATGCGCGCCGGGTCTATTTTTGACAGACGCCGCGCGACGGCACGTCAGTTTGCACAGACCAAATGAGTCAAACAGGAAGTCAGGCACAGAAAAGATGAGAGTATCTGGTCAATTTTCAAAATTAAAACACCCATGAAAAAATTTCACATCGCTACATTAACATGACGTCAAAGTTGGTGGCCCCAGGCCTGAAGTCAAACACGAGGTGACATTATGATCTCGCGATCTGGCAGTTCCAGCCGCTCGCCTGTGTGTCGCTATAGTTCCAGTGGACATTGACGCCCGGCAAGACCTGCCCTACTCTGCCTTACTCTGCCTCCGATTGACTTACCCTGACATTCTTACCCTAACCAATCTCATTTCTCGTGCCTAAACATAACCAATCCAGGCAAAAAAGGCAATGGCTACTAGCCAGTCAGAGGGAGAGTAGGGTGAGCCATGCCTTCACCATAGTAGGAAAAAAAAAATTAGCTGCCCGGCACAGGACGGAGCAAGTCTGCGCCGTGGCCGAATTGCATGCGCAACGGATCCAGTGGACATCCGGCAGGCAGGCAGCTAGATGTTCTCCGTACAGCCTGTTGCGGAGACTAGTTTTGACCTGGAATGGAAAGTAACTACCATGAGCCAAATGAGAAAGAAAAAGTTTTCAGAGCTTACTTCAATGGTGCTGTGTGTTGCCATGCAGGCTAAGAGTTGTCTTAAATACAGCCACAAAATTCTCTACTGATGTTTTCCAGGTGTTTCCAAGAATTCTTAATGAAGCGGATGTCAGTATTCCTCAGTATTCTGCTTAAAAATGCGTTCTGCTCTATCAACTCAAGCTCACGCTAGCGCTAGGAGAGCAATATCTGTGGTGAGGCTGGGGAGGGGGGAGTCAAAGAATTCTGAGTAGGCGCTCCAGCCGGTGCGCTACAGAGTGACGTTCGTTTACCAGAGGCATTTTATATCTGGCTGTTTTTTGGACACTGCCATAGTCTCGTCAATGTATGGGAAACACTGTAGGTTTTTTGAATGGGTTTTTGGTCAGATGCCTGAAATAGAGTCTGTGGTTAACACAAACTGAAGAGACTTTTATGGTTGCAATCACATATTGATTTAAATGGTATCTCAGAGAAATTCCAGTCTGGTTTTAAATCATGACATAGCACAGAAACCGCCCTTTTAAGAGTTTTTAATGACCTGCTTTGAACTGTTGATTCTGGCGACTCTGCTGTCCTGGTCCTTTTGGATCTGTCAACCACAACATTGTCCTGTCACGTCTTAACTCGTGTGTAGGCATTTAAGGTACAGCTCTTAAATGGTTCCGGTCTTACCTATCGAATAGAAGTTTCTCTGTCCATCTCGGCCAGTATTATTCAGCTGCATCCCTGCTTAGTTGTGGGGTACCGCAAGGCTCCATCCTGGGCCCTGTTTTATTCTCATCGTGTATGCCTCCCTTGGGGTCAATTTTTAAAAAGTACAATATCTTCTTTCATTGTTTTTGATCTACAGATCTATCTGCCCATAAAAACAAACAGTGAGGCCTCTATTCAGGCTCTGCTGAACTGTCTTAAAGATGTTCAATCATGGATGGAGTTGAACTTTCTTAACCTGAACATAAATAAAACTGAAATCATTCTATTTAGACAATCCATTTTTTTTAGATAGCTATGATGGTGCCATTGGTTCATTAGCATCCTATTGTCACTCCACTGTGAAGAACCTTGGTATGATTTTTGATTCTGCCTTTAAACTGGATAAACATATTAGTTCAGTTGTTAAGACAAGCTTCTTTCAATTGAGACTCCTGAGTAAGGTGAAGGCCTACCTCCCTCCACATGATTTTGAGTGAGTAATTCATGCCTTCATCTCTTTGCGTCTAGATTATTGTAATTCTTTGTATGTTGGACTCGACCAGTCATCACTGCGCCATTTGCAGGCGGTTCAAAATGCAGCAGCCCGCCTGTTAACAGGAAAGAAACGGCGTGATCACATCACATCTGTACTGGCCTCCTTACACTGGCTTCCAGTCCTTTTCAGGGTCCAGTTTAAAATTTTAATGCTTGTTTTTAAGAGTCTTAATGGCCTGGCACCATCTTATTTGACTGAGCTTTTACAGCCTCACACCCCAATGAGAGCGTTGAGGTCTACAAATCTATTACTGCAGGAGGTTCTGAGATCCAGACACATTGGACAGACTGGACAGACACATCTGGTCTTGAGCAAGGTTTCTTGAGAAAACCACTAAAATTTGGAAGGTCACATTCTGCCTTCTACTTTTTCAATAAGCCACTAATGCTCAGTTTGTTGTTGTTTGGCTTGGCTGTAAAGCACAGGCCCAAAGATATCCACAACATATGACTTAGGCCTACAGTCCTCTGAAACTAAACAGGGATGTGTTAGTCTACCTTTAGGTTTATACTCACGTATGCCCACTCAAGTAAAGCATACACAGTTAAGGTACAGTTTGATACCACTGGACAAAACAACACTTACAATATTCGTATCCCATCTGCACTTGATGTTTTATTTATCATATAATATTAGCATATTAACATATATTTATCATATAGTATAATAACACTGGATTATTTTAGCTTGATGTCTGGTAACAATGGTAGTCATATACCACCAAAAATTGCAAACATTGTCTGTTTCCAGCTTCTCAAGTGTAAGGGCTTGCTTTTTTCTGTTTCAGATCATTGTAATTTGAAAACTTTTATTTTTGGTCAGTCAAAACAAGGAGTCTGAAGACATTAGTTTGGGCTATGTGAAATTGAGATGGCTATTTTTCACCTTTTTTTGGTGTGCATTTTTTAGACTTAAAAAAAAAAAAATTCATGTGAAGTAACTGCTTTCTGACATCCACATGGTAACTGCTTAAAGAATTCAAAGTTGTATACTGCTGTCAACTTAAAATGTCTTTGTGGTTCTTTTCAGAAGCAAACCAGCAGACAAAATGGCATCCGACTCTCCACGCAGACATAGTCGCTGTGCTGGAGGGGTTCTGGTGCGAGCACAAGCTGCTACGTAAGGATACACATAAGCTTATTATTGTTATTATTATTAATATTATTATTATTATTGTTGTTATTACCATTACTATTAGTATTATTGTTTAGAAATACTGTATGTATATATGTGTCTGTATGCATGATAATCTATGTATGTCCCTGGGCACCAAGAATAACAAACAGCCTGCTTGATGAAGTTAGATGTTAAATAATTCTGTGTCATTTTTACAATCACGCTTTAAATTGCACTCTTTTAGGGCCCTGTCTACATGTATACAGATAATTTTTTTTCTCCTACAGTTTAAGAAAAAAAAAAAAAATCTACACGACTGTCATTTGACAAAATATTTTCATCCTCACTTATGCTCACCTAGCCAGTAGGTGGTGATAAAGACAGTGGTGAAAGAAGTACCGGAAAGCCACACTTGAGTAAAAGTACAGATATCTGACCAAAAAATGACCTAAGAAGAAGTTCTATCATCTATTAGAATATTACTTGAGTAAAAGTTTAAAGTATCTGATATCTACTGTACTTCAGTATCAAAAGTAATGTACTATATTAAATGCAGTGTTCAACACAACATTTTTTCCCCACTGGCCCCCCGGGCCAGTAGTTCAGAGTTTTACTGGCCCCTTGTATATTCTTACTGGCCCAAGTAAAAGAGAGAGAGAGAGAGAGAGAGAGAGAGAGAGAGAGAGAGAGAGAAAATGAATATAAAACTTAATTTAATTTAACTTCATTTCATTTAACTCCATTATACCTCATCGTAGTGCGTGATGGTATATACAGCAGTCCTCGCAGAAGCTGATGTATGATGTCACAGCCTCTGTGTACTCATCCACTTCTTAGATGACCTCACAACAGGTTTACAGAGCTTTAACTTAAGCCTGTATGAGGGAATCAGGTGGACGGTGTTGTGGTCAGAGTGGCCCAGTGCAGCGCGGGGGACGGCGTGATAGGCATTGTTAACAGTTGTGTAACAGTGATCCAGGATATTCTTCTCTCTGGTCGGACATTTTATATACTGTTTGTATTTGGGGAGTTCATGGGTGAGGTTACCTTTGTTAAAGTCGCCAAGGACAATAACTTAGGAGTCCGCTCCACACACAGTAGCTTATCTGGTCGGCGAGCGTGCGCTGTAGCCTACCTCCTGCACGTTGGCCTGCAGTGGGATGTAAACACCGACCAGAATGAATGAACCAAACTCACGGGGGGAGTAAAAAGGTTTGCAGTTGATGAAAAAAGATTCCAGATCAGGAGAGCAGTGCTGCTGGATCACTGTCATGTCATTGCACCAGCCACTGTTAGTGTAAAAACAGATACCTCCACCTTTAGTTTTGCCGGAGAGTTTCATGTTACGATCCGCTCAAAAGTTGGAAGCCTGCCAGCTGCAGCACAGAGTCCGGTATCGATCCACACAGCCACGTCTCTGTGAAGCACAAAACTGCAGGTGTAGAAAAGTCTCCGTTTTTCATCATCTGTAGCTGAAGTTCATCCAGTTTACTGGCCAGCAAACGTTGGAGAGAAATATACCTGCATGGCAACGGTGTGCGGTGTCCGCGTTGGCAGAGACGTACAAGCGCACCAGCACGTTTCCCCCTCCTCCAGTGTTTCATTGCATGAGCAAAGGTGAGGGCACCTTTGGCCAAAAAGCCCAATAAATCCACTGAAGGCTCAAGAAAAGTGGGATAAAAATCCGCTGGAGTTGTTCCCCTGACAAAAAAAGCCTTACAGCGTCACTGGCCTGAGCGGGCCTGTGACCTGTCAGTCAACTTTCCCGACATACTTTTTGATTGGCCCCGGGCCATCGGGCCATGGGTTATGTCGAACCCTGAAAGGTAATTAAGTATTGAAAGTAAAAGTACAAATAAATGCTGGTTATAAAAAGCAAGCAGTCAGAATTCTGAGAATTATTAAGTTTATTTCTTTTTAACGTACACTACCTTTAAAATGGAGCGTACGTAACACTTAAAGAAAAACGGATTTTTCTTCACAGCTTGAAGGATTTAAAGAAAACCTTTGACTATCAAGGGCTAACACACTGCAGTCACCACGCAGTTACCTGACACAGAGCCTCATCTCCTTGAATCATTATTTGCCCTGTCTGCTGTGGGACACCATTTTCTGCTGCCATCATGAAGTCAGTCTTCTCGTCCAGTGGAATGTAGTCACTAGCATGTAGCACCTAATCTGATCTGCTAGCCTGGTGAAACCATCCTAATCTCGCAAGCTCATATTCTATTTCGCTCCCCGGATCAGTCTGGCCATGCAATCATAAAGGCACATTCTGGCATCTGTTAAAGCTTACCGGGCCAATCACAACTGTTTATTTCTTTGGAGCGTGTATTTGAAATCACGTCATCGGAATAGGAGGGACAAGGAGCGGAGTGAATGCAATTCGTAAACAACCAACATGGCTACTGATTTTGAAACTGCGATGGTAAATGTGTTGAACGAACTGGAATGTATATTTTCTTTAAAAGCAGAGCAAATGGCTGCACTGAAAGCTTTTATTGAAAAAAAGGATGTGTTTGCTGACCTTCCCATGGGGTTTGGTAAAAGTTTAATTTACCAACTGGCTCCGTTGATTGGGAAAAAGATGGGACTCAGTGAAAACCCAGTGGCTATTGTTGTTTCTCCGCTAGTTGCTCTCATGGAGGAGCAGGTCAGGGAAGCGGCCAACTCTGAGTCCACAGTGAGGAGGAAATCCGCAAAGACGGTAACACTCTTTCCCAGACATCATCACAGCTCATCTCCGCTGCAGCTTGCTGGTCTGTTTACATTGGCGTTGTGCTAGCCTACGTCACATGTTTCGTCTACTCTGATTGTGTTTCCGTCTTTCCAATTGCGTGAAGGGGCACTTTGAGTGACAGCCGTTGATACTGCCCCTCGGGAATCGAGAAAATGTACACTCCATGCCCAGACCATTCGCGTTTTGCGAATTGGGTCTGGCAACGCCAGGCTGCTGATCTGCAGCCTGGGTGTCACTGGAAATCCAAACTGAACTGCGGCTCTGAGAGCACTTGTTTGCACTTGACCTTATGTGACTAACCTGTGATCTAACTTGCAAGCAAGGACCACTGATTCACCAAGTCTTTGAATTTTATTTTGTAGTAACAAAGTAACAAAAATACTTAGGACGCAGAAATACACCAGAGTAAAACTAGAGTGAAATACTTTTACTTCAATACATAGGAATGTATTACACCACTGGATAAAGGCTATGTCAAAGATGGTCATATATGTAAGAAGAAGCCTCTGAGCATGCGTAGTGATCTTATTTTCCTTTGGTGGTATTAACAAATCAAACAATAGTAGCTAATTATATCTTTATACATATTGGATTCCTATTTATTTAACATCTTTCTGGTGCAAGGTCCAAGGTGCTATGCAGGGGTGGGAAGTAACGCATTCCAAGTTTTTTTATGGAATGAGAACCTTACATGTTCCCTTTTTTTTAAGCTGTACTTCTGCTCTTTACTTGAGTATATTTTTTAACCAGTAATCTACTTTTTACTTTACTATGTTTGCCATTTATACCTTTGTTGCAAATAGTCTGCTTTGACCAGTTTCTGCCTGTGTACTGCAAGCTGGGTGATAAAAAGGAGATAAAAATTAAACCGACTGCACAGGCACACACACTCACACAGCATAGAGGCAGCCTCTGACCTTGTGACAGCCACAGCTGCAACAGATAATCCAACCCAAGTTAGCTAACTTTTTTTTTTTTTCATTTTATATACTTTATTAATCCCCGAGGGGAAATTCAATTTTTCACTCTGTTTGTCAATTACACACAGGTCCGAACACACACGCACAAACTGGACCTATACATGCACGAAGTGGAGAGATGTCAGACTGGGCTGCCCATGACAGGTGCTCCGAGCGGTTGGGGGGTTCGGTGCCTTGCTCAGGGGCACCTCGGCAGTGCCCAGGAGGTGAACTGGCACCTCTCCAGCTACTAGTCCACGCTCCATATTTTGGTCCGGATGGGGACTTGAACAGGCGACCCTTCGGTTCCCAACCCAAGTCCCTATGGACTGAGCTACTGCCGCCCCAAGACTGTTTAATGTAAAGTTACAGCAAAGGAGTCAGCTGCTGATCTTTGAATTTACAGTGAATGAGTTTACAATATAATAACCTTACATTAACTTTGAGTCAATACTGCGCAACAAATCATGTTACTTATGTTAACCACTAGGGCTGGGCGATATGGACTAAAGTCATATCTCAATATATTTTAGCTGAATGGCGATACTTGATATCAATATTTTCTCTGTGACTTAATTGGGGTTTCCCCCAAAGCATTACAGCATAGCGTCCCTGTTAGTTTCATTTTTTCAGAGGCAAACCCTTACAAAAAAAACCCTTACAAAAAACAGTCAGTTATAAGTTTAAGCCACGTGCCAAATGTCACACAGGCAGGGTGCATGGCGTCAGTCCGACCACCCAATGGTTCGACTACCCATTAGTCCGACTACCCAAAGGTCCGACCTAGTATTTGAATGAATGAAATTTATTCCCTCTAAACGCGAATAAATCGCACGTCAGTCATAAACTATGAACCAAAAAAGCACAATCTATCCCGAGTGAGACAAACTGCTTGATCCCTGTCTCCAGTGTACCAGCAGAGAACCTGCAGAACCGAATCAGCGAAAAAACACACCGGGCTAAGCCTCTCTACCTGAGCAGCTGAAGTTGCGGCTCGCACCCTCGACACACAGACGGTGCTTCTGCATGCCAGCCAAACGTGTGCGCAACTGTGAGAAATAAATATGTGAGGTGTACGCTGCTTTTCTATCTTTTGTTCCCTTTTCTTTCTTTCTTTCTTTCTTTCTGTCAGCGACATACACTCCTAACACAGGACGGGTTGTTTTAATTGACTGAGTTGATCATTAAGCCATAGTGATGCACGGATCGGCTCTGATAGCACCTGAATCAGCATGTACGCATCAACCATCCAGCCGTTACAACATGATTGAGCTAGCAAAGCAGTTTTGTGTTGCTATGTGTGGTATTTATTCAGTTTTGGGAAATCACGATGTCTAGAAAGCATCAGTGGCTGCAGCTGACAGGGACAGCTAACGTTAACACTAGCAGCAAAGCTAACATCAGGATCGCCATCCGTTAAAAGCCTCCCGTTGTCGGATACGACATGAAACTACTCCAATTAGCTCAATCATGTTGTAACTAAGACATCCGCTGGAGAAAATATTTTTTTCACGGGCCACTTTGTGAGTTTAGTGAGTTATTACAGACACGGCTAATGGCTAACAGCTAACGGTTAGCCCAGCTAATCCTCGATAACCATGTTATTAATTACACACAGAGAAAATACTAATGTTTGTTCAGTCATTGTGTTTATAGACTTTACAAACATCAGATTAGTCTAAACGGTGATATAGTGACGTGAAAAATGTGATATATACATATATATAGCTAAACTCAGCAAGGTAAACAACAAGGCGATTCCCATTTACACAGTGGTAAGAGTGCTGGACCGGAAGTGTCGCACAAAAAAACGGAAGCTGGCTGCGTTCCGTTTTGCCTCCGTGTTTCCGTGAAAAATAAGGTGGATAGCGCATTGCACATCACCACTCACTAGGCTGCTGACTGGCTGCCATAAGCTACATACAAATAAAACATTAAAGGGCCAGTGTGTAATATTTGGCATGGTTTATTGTCAATCTGAATCTGAATCTGAATATACTACCCATTAATATGTTTATACAAGTGTATAATCGCTATAAAATAAAATTTGTTTGGTTTTCGTAGCCTTATAATTATGCTTTTATATATATATATATATATATATATATATATATATATATATATATATAGCAAGGGCCTTGCTTTAGAGAGGTCGCCATCTTGCGCCGCCATGTATGTACGGCAGACCGAGTGGACAATCCAGCCAGCCAGAGAACGCGTTTCGCGTGTATAAATGAACCAACGAAGATAGCGGAAGGAAGGAAGAAGGAGGAGGAAACAGCAGAGAGTGTTAGTAGTTCGTCGATAGAGTAGTGAAAAGTTTTTTTAGTTATAAAGTTTGTGAATGGACCACACTTACTACGCAACAGGAGAGAATGAACCCGGACCGTCATCTGCGAGGAAAAGAAGACGCAACTTCACTCCTTGTGATGCACTCTCTGTGGCGCTTTTCCTCCTGATGATATATCTCCCCAACGATGGTAGCAGTAGCACCGAATCCCATTCTGTGTATTCAGCCTCTCTTCTCGCCCGCTCAGCATCAAACACATGGAGTTCCTCATCTGTATGCTCCGGCTCAAACAGGTATGGCTCTGGGTCTGTGTCCGCTACAAGAAACTCTTCAAAATCGAGTTCAAAGTCGTCCATTGCAGCTACTATAGTCCGGAGATATTGCTAGGCTAAATAAACAGCTGAGCTCTGTTTACCGGCTACGCTGTCAGTCAGTGTGCAGGCTGGAGATTGAGCAGAGAGGGGATGGGGTCCCCACTCATTATGGTAAACGAGTATGTGTGTATGAAGTGTGTCTGTTACGCTAGGAGAGTCAGAGTTTGGGACGGAGTCTTTTACACCCTGGAGTGTTACCGGAGTTTTTGGAGTGCTCAAATAAACTGGCCTTTTTCCCGAACACTCCTCTGGTCTTCTGCTCGTGAGGGATTCATTACAATATTGTAACATGGTTTAGATTTCTAAATAAACATTCACCTCGTCGCTAGATAGACCTACTCCTGAAAAACTCGTGCACAAGGCTTTTTGTCCCTACGTGGCCACCGTCATTTACCCGACGGGAGGGGTGAGCGAGTGAGCCCTGCAGTCTAGAATTTGACCACTGATGTCACTGTTTTCAACCCATTTTACACACTGGCCCTTTAAGAAGTTCTAACAAATGCAAATTTTATTCAAAAGACCCTTCATGATGGACAACAACAAGAAAACATGTACCCGGCCCGGAGGGTTATCGGGGCCCCGCCTTGGAGCCAGGCCTGGGGCTGGGGCCCGTGGGCGAGCGCCTGGTGGCTGGGCCTTCGCCCATGGGGTCTGGCCGGGCCCAGCCCGAACCGACTACATGGGCTCGTCCCCCCTGCAGGCCCACCACCCGCAGAGGGATCCAGAAGGGATTGGTGCATTGTGGATCGGGCAGTGGACCAAGGCGGGGGCCTTGGTGGGCCGATCCTCGGCTATGGAAGTTGGTTCTTGGGACATGAAATGTCACCTTTCTGGCGGGGAAGGAGCCGGAACTTGTGGAAGAGGTTGAGCGCTACCGGCTAGATATAGTCGGCCTCACCTAGACACATAGTTCTGGCTCTGGAACCCAAGTCCTTGAGAGGGGTTGGACTCTCTCCTTTGATGGAGTTGCTCCGGGTGAGAGGTGGAGGGGCGGGGTGGGCTTTCTGATATCCCCCAGACTCTCTGCCTGTACGTTGGGTTCACCCCAGTAGACGAAAGGGTTGCTTCCCTGTGCCTTTGGGTCGGGGAACAGGTCCTGACTAGGGCTGTACCATCTTAGGCACCTCACGATTCGACTCGATTACCATTCAGGGTGCTACGATTCGATTATTAAATGATCATAACAATTATTACAATTATCACGATTATCGATACATCTTTTTCCCCATAGAGGATTTCTTTTAAACAAGGTATATTTGTCAGTATCCATTAATTAAAGTAAACAAACAAATTTACCTCCATTATCTTTTATTTATATTAGACCAAACGATCCAACACATTTCCCACAACAAAAAGCTGCTCTTATTACATAAACTGTAATACATAAAGTGCCTTTAGAATTAAGACTTCTTTTAACCAAAATTCTCTGCTGTTTACACAGATTTCTGTACTGGCAGGATTGATACAAAACAAATAGCTTATTCTGCTTATTTAGTAATAGAAAATAAAGACCTCCAAACAAAATCCTTTAAAAATAAAACTTTTAACCAAAAATCTAGCAAGTTTAATACAAAACAAATAGCTTATTCTGCTTATTCAGAAATAATAAATAAAGACTTCCAAACAAAATCCTTTACAAATAACTTATTTTAACTAAAATCCTCAGCTTTTTGCACAGAGTTCTGTAGGTTTAATACAAAAAACAACAACTATTAGCTTGTTCAGCTAATTCAATCTGATCTAACATAAAGGATACTTTATTCAGTAATGATAAAGACTTCTAAACAAAGTATTCAATGAGCAGCATAGCATCCCACAACAAACAAACATTTTGCTATCCACAAGCAAAAGCAGCTTTAAATCTAAATAAGTGGGGGATGAATAAAAGAACAGAATGAATTAAATCATGCCAAGGCATGTAAGTGCAAAATGGAGGCAAATGTGCAGCTACTCGTCATCATCATTGCTGTCTTTGCTATTGCTATCATCAGTCTCATCAGGATTGTAAACTTTCAAGTTCTTATGCAAGAACAGGAGCTGGTTGACATGCTCCAAATCAAGTGTGCTCCGCTGTGCAGTTACGATGTCTCCTGCAGTAGAGAACACTCTCTCTGCAGAGACACTGGTGCCAGGAATACACAGGTACCTCTTAGCCAACTTAGAAATCATGGGATACAGCACTTGATTCTTTTTCCACCAGCGAAGAGGGTCCTCTGAGAGAGTGGGTGTTTCAGCACGGCAGTATTTGGTCACCTCCTCCTCAGCTCTGGTATGCGCTGACTTGGGCTGCTGCTGAGTTGGTAGCATCATAGAGAGAGTAATGGAAATTGACATCAGCCACCAGTCAAATTCAGGTACAATATGAAAGTGGATTGCAGATTTCAGACACAAAATAATAATTTACTATTGGGTAAATATATGAAAATTTTTCTGTGGGTAGATCTTAACATTTTAAAAAGTCAAATTCCTACTCTGATCTGAGAAGGCCGGTCCCAGCAGACTCTCCAGCAGAGAAGATGTTGAAACCCTCCTTTTGGAAGCAGGGCTTTGGAGCGGGTCCTCCTCACTGGCCGCTGTTGAGCTGGCTGTGTTGTGCACTGCCACCACCTTTTGCTGGATGTAAACACAGTGAGAAAAACAAACCCACAAAAAACCCACAAAAGTCATACTAAAATCACAATTCCAATACCATCCATCCATCCATCCATCCATCTTCTAACCGCTTCATCCTCTTGAGGGTCGCAGGGGGGGCTGGAGCCTATCCCAGCTGACACTGGGCGAGAGGCAGGGTACACCCTGGACAGGTCGCCAGACTATTGCAGGGCTGACACATAGAAGCAGACAACCATTCACGCTCACATTCACACCTGCGGACAATTTAGAGTTATCAATTAACCTAATCCCCAATCTGCATGTCTTTGGACTGTGGGAGGAAGCCGGAGTGCCCGGAGAGAACCCACGCTAACACGGGGAGAACATGCAAACTCCGCACAGAAGGGCTCCCACACCTGGGATCGAAACGGGAACCCTCTTGCTGTGAAGCGACAGTGCTAACACACCACCGTGCCGCCCCCACAATTCCAGTACCTTCAAACCAAAATAGAATCAAAATAACAAAACACAAATTCACTTTCTCTATTCATTATCATAAATCTTGTATTATGGAATACCTGTATTACTTTTTTTTTTTTTTTTTTTTAACATTTTACATGTAAGATTTATTTTTCCCAGGGTCAGCCTGCTGTCCACTGGCCCTTGTTACAGATAGGAATGTGGCGTATTGTGAGCGTGCGGCCGGCACAACTAAAGGCACAATCAATTTGCTCTGGCGAGCACAACAACAAGCAACAATCACTGGTTAGATTATCAAAGAAAGGGACACAGTGGTCCTCAAAGTTCACAAAATCACAGTCAAAAGTCACTCTTAAGTCACACACTAAATATAAAGTCTCTGTAGACCGTAGCTCTCTTACTTGAGCGTCCTACAGCGGGATGAAAGATGCTGTCCTTGGTGTGGTAGAAGAGGGATCAGCTGAGTTGACTCGGTTGATGAAACGGGGCCTTGGTGGCTCCGTCTTCCTCGGGAGAAAAAGGGGATTTCTCCAAACTCTGCAGATGCTGAGGAACGGCTGGGTTGCGTGGCGTTCCTCTTGTGCTCCGTGTAGTGTTAAAAATAAAAATAAAATGTGTCTTTCCTCGTCCAGCGAGTCAAGAAACAAAAGGGCGGCCTAGGTCGGTCAAATTCAAACGTTTGAGGTGCTCCCTAGCAGTAACTTGCACACAGAAAGCTTTGGCTTCCTTCCAGTAACTTATCATTCGGGGATTGCGAGGGGCATCAGTGCGCAGAGGCAATTAAAGTCTCAGTGACGTCATAGGGGATTCCGTCTGACTCCACCTGAACCTGGCTGCTGTCGTCCAATAGGGAGGAAGAGTTTGAATTTCAAAAGTGATTTACACTTTTATAGCTACCGGACCGATGGAAGATTGGCACATTTACTTTGTTCTTAGACTGGCTGGTTTTGTCAAGGCCTCTTTATTGTTTAAAACCTGTGGCTGAGGTCCCAACATCGTGCGTAATTACGCACGACGAAGAAACATCTGGCAACACACTGGAGCTCAAAGACTCAGATGGACAAGGTGTAACTACAGGTGAGGGAGGCGGGTCGGTGAGAGGTGAGGAAGGAGTATCCATCCAAACCAGTCTGCCAGCAAGGCCGTTGCCTAAAATTAAATGCACACCATCAATAGGCAAAGCCGGCCGCACCCCAACAGCCACTTTTCCCTTAACCAGCTCACCGTCAAGGAACATTTTATGCAGCGGAACAGGGAGGATTTTTAACCCCATCCCCGACTGAGAACACAGTCACCAGTGTCAGACTCTCCAGACAAAGGCAAAACAGAGTCAACAATGTAGGAATCATAACGCTGGAATTCCACTGGATGCTGGTCCGTTGCGGAATGGCTGCACTGGTTATCCGCTACGTGCTCCGCTGTCCGTCAACACCCACTGGCTGCGTTTGCTGTGTTGAGCGTTGCCACTCTGCCGGAAAGCGGGAGTCACGAGGTCCCATGAGATCTTACGAATTCACGAATAATTGCATGATATAACAAGATGTAGTTTCTATAAACAGAACCACAAAACCAGAGGAGTAGTAGGAAGACATCTTGGTGCACCTGACCTGTTGACTTCAGGCCTGCCTCTGCCCATTATGACGTTTTCAAGGTGTAGTGCAGGGAAATACCAGCTGGCAACAGCAGTAACAGGACTGACAAGCCAAAAGCTCCCTCCAAAAGAAACAGGTAAGTAACCCAAAACCTTTTACAAAGCCATAAACAAAACTATTTACTTAGCCTGCAAAGGCACCCGAAATGTAAAAGTCCTTCCCTCAAACAAACAAATGAGCAGCCACCTGCACCAACAACCAAAACTCCAGGCGCAAGCATGAACTACAAACTAATTAGGCACACATGTGCCAAATCAGACTGCAGCCCAAACAGCCCCTTGCCAAGCTGCCACAAATTTACTAATCAAACAAACCCAAGGCTGCAACCACTAAACTGCACAACTAGGTATTAAACACAATTACACCGATTAAAGCTTACCCAGATGCAGAATAAACGGGAAAAACGTGGCACGAGCCCCCATTTGTCATATCCCTGGCTCGAGAGTTTATGGCAAAGAAAGGAAAAAGACTCAGAATACGAGTAAATTAAGTGATTTATTAAAGTAAACAAATATTAACGAATGAGATAAAGAATGAGATGTGTTAAGCCAGTAGGATCAGTAGTGCGCATGTGGGTGTGTGAGAATGTGCTGCATGGTGTTGTGTGTACAAAAGGATCAACAAAACCAACCAAGCACTAGTGTTGCACAGTATACTGGTACCAGTGGTAGACCGCGGTACTAAAACACCACGATACATGATACCATAATGTTGGGGTACCGTAGTACTATGGAACCTCACGGTACCACTACCGTGGGATAAGTTCAAAGTCCAGTCGCAAGAGGGTGAGTGTCCATGCACTGTCCGGTAACGGCGCACGTTGGCCACCTGGCACTCAATATGCTGCTGCAGTGGTTTGTTTTTCAGTGACATTTCAGGTATTAGCTGAGCTATTGAGTATCTTTAAGCAGTGAAAGTTATTATTTATTTCTTTTTACTTGTAGGCTAGATTTGTTTATATTATGCTACAGTGATTTGTTTTCCACAGAGCATTTTACTCGCATTTGCGACTAAAAATAGTTTTGTGTGAGCAAAAGAAAACATTCAGGAGCATGCTGTGCGAGGACGGATTCCAACCAGCAGCAGAAACGAAAGGCGAATCCTGCTGGTTGTGGGTTGAACGGGGGTCACCTCTGCCGTATTCCGGTCAAATACGGCGGCCATAGTGCTCCGTGGTGCAAGAAAACGGCTTACTGGTGACCGAGAAGCCCGGCTCCAGGTCCAATAATTTCCTCTTTGTTGGTGTCATGACTGCCCAGAAATACCTGAACAGCTGAGCCGTGGCGACACACAGGCATGTGACGTGTCAGAGGGGAAACGAGCCGTTCACATTTCTCTCTTTGTGGCAGGTAACGGTCCACAAACCTCACCGCGCTTAAGGGACTGTTCTTAACTTATCAGAGGAGGAGGGTGACTGGTTGATTTTTATTTTATTTATTCATTTTATTTTGATCCCCCCCTATGTTAATCAGTTATTGATGCTGTTTTTGAAGTATGAATAAGTCAGTAAGTAATTTATTCCATTGAAATATCATTGATGTATTATGGAAGAGTGATTCATCTTTTTATAAATGACAAAAGGCACATCTGCCAAATTTTTGCTGTGGTATTGTGATACTACTCAGAACTGTGATACTTTCACTGGTATCGTACTGTGGGTCCCAATTTTGGTACCATGACAACACTTTGAAGCACTGGAGCTTCGGCCTTTTATCTTCTGGAGGAGCACCTAGCCCAGGTGCTCCAGATCAAGCAATCAGGCTACACCTCAGAGAGAAAACACAGAGAGAGGGACTGAGAGACAACGTACAGAACATACAGGCCAGGGCCATCACACTGCCAGAACACGTGCGGCCGTGTTCTGGATCAGCTGGAGAGTTTATACAGATTTATCAGAGCAACCTTATGATGGGGATTGCAGTAATCCAGTGTAGAGGTAACAAAAGCGTGGACCAGTGTTTCTGCATCTGTTTGGGACAGGATAGGCCTAATTTTTTGCAGTTTTACACAGATGAAAGAAGACAACCTGTGAAGTTTGTTTTCTATGGGAGTTAAAAGACAAATCTTCACAATCATCTCAAATATTACTCCGAGGTTTCTTACAGTAGTGCAAGAGGCCAGAGCAATGCCATCCAGAGAAACTATATCTTCAGATAGAGAGTTTCTGAGGTGTTTGGGGCCAAGAACATTTACTTCAGTTTTGTCTGAATTTAACATAAGGAAATTGGAGCTCATCCAGGATTTTATGTCTTTAAGGCATGTTTGAAGTTTAGGTAATTGATCTGTTTCTTCTGGCTTTATCGATATGATAGTGTATCATCTGCAGAACAATGGAAGTTTACAGAGTGATTTCTAATGATGTTACCTAAGGGAAGCATATATAAAGGGAATAGAATTGGTCTGAACACAGAACCTTGTGGAACTCTGAAACAAACTTTGGTATGCAAAGACGATTCGTCATGAACATGAATGAACTGAAATCGATCGGATAAATAGGATTTAAACCAGCTTAGTGCAGAACCTTTAAGGCCAATTAAATGTTCCAGTCTCTGTAGCAGAATTTGATGGTCAGTTGTGTCAAATGCGTTTTATATATATATATATATATATATATATATGTATGTATATATATACATGACAGCAGCGAAAGTTTAATGTTTCCACGGCAAAGGGTACAACGGTCTCGAGGGCTGTCAGTCAGTCGCTTGCAGTCTCTGCCCTCGCAGACATATTGATCATGTCTAATATAGAAGTGTTAACTAAAGGTAAGACTTCCTTAAGTAGCCTTCGAGTGTGAGCTCTGGTGAATTCCATGCCCAAAAGGTCTTGTGTTGTTCGCAGCGAGCCTGCAGCACTATCAACAAGATAATCAATTTGGGAGAGTTTTAAGTCAGTACAGGAAACCTCTGTTACAGTTGGACATGGTATTAAATTTAATGTCGATGGAATAATTTCCTTCAATTTTGATACAGCACTATCAGATAAACATCTAGTATAGTAGCTTCTGCTGAGTGGCATGTAATTGAGTAGTAAGACATCAAAAGTTAACCTACTTACTTACTCAAGTTTACTTGAGAACAGATTTTCAGTACTCTACCCACCATTGGTGCTATGGCAAAACTGATATATGACTCGTGTGGATTGATAACGAGAGACGAAAGAAACCTAAACAAACTGGCAGTTTGTTGTTGTTGTTGTTGTTTCTGGAGGATTCTCATTTCAAAAAGCAACAATAGGCATGGCCAAATTGAGGAGACTACGTCATTGCTTCCATTTTACATGCCCACAGGGATCTAAAATGACCAGAAGAAATAATTTGCACCTTAGACGGCGTTTTTAAAAATCGGAGTTTGAGTGACCTAAAACTCTGTTTGGATGTGGATGAGAGGCCAAAATGTTGAGGAAAATACCTGTTTTCAAAAATAGCTTTATACATGGAGACTGAGCCTGAATGTTGCCCCACATGACATTTAATTTTGCTTTGCAAACTAATGGAAGTCCCCTACATGTAGAATATTTTATTTATATAAAATAGAGCATTGCCCATAAATCCATGATTATTCGAACTGACATGAGCTTTATGTTGTCACAGTGAGCAGTCTTACATGGAAAGTGTTGTGACCTTCCTGCAGGATGTGGTCCCCCAGGTAACTTCCTCCATCATCTATTCTCTCATACTAACAGCTGTTACAAGTCCTAATTTCCCACTACTGTACTGATTTTAATAAGTATAGCCCATCTGGAGTATGTTGTTGTTTTCATACTAGAAAAGTGACAAAATTAAGTATGCTCAACAATGTCAGTATGCAAACACATAAATTTTGTAGTGTGCTGTTGATGAACACTGTTGTTCCACAATGGAATGCACAAAAGAAATGGTGGAGGTACACACAGTTCCAGAATAAATTGCAGGTGTGGTGAGAGGGGTTGTCAAATATCGATTAATTAATACATATCAATTCAGAATACTTGAAATGATTTCAGTTTTCATTTCCCACATTATTGATACACCGCTAATAGCTACGCTTTCTCACTCTCTTTTACTGTTAATATGTCTTGCAGTCATTCTACTGTTCTCTGCTACTAACTTAAAAAAAGTTGTTATTTTATAGCCTTAATAAATTTTTATCTTTTAATGCAAAATGTAATTTTTATGCTCTCAATGTTATTTTTTCCCAGGGTATCCGAATTGGTATCGAATATTGATATTTCTCAAGATATTGTATTGAAATTAGAAGTTCCAGTAGCATGACAACACTGGCGTTTAACACAGCTCCAGAGAGATTTCAGAAAACAAAATAATGAACCCAAAATAAAAATATTTTGACATCCATTTTGCCACTTTAATTCCAGGGTTGCTGTTTGATTGATCTCTGACAGTGCACTGTTAGTATTAGGGGTGGGAATCTTTGGGCACCTCACGATTAGATAACGATTACGATTCAGGGGCTACGATTCGATTATAAAACGATTATTGATGCATCTTTAATTTATATGTATTGATGCACTTTTTCCCAACACACATTTCTTTTTGTCTCACTGAATAAGCATTCAACACTTGCAATTTTTAAAAACAGTGCATTTGTAATAAGAAACAGTTGAATTCATTTCCATTATATTTTAGTAAACATATAAATGGAAATGCGTGCAAACTGGAAAGTTACAACTTCGTTGTACGGAACCAAAGGTAACAACAGGTATCTTAAATCACAAGATAAAATGCGCAGTTAACTTAGAGTAACAAATGATTTGGTGACGACAGACATCCACGCATCACATGTAACTGCGTTCCTACCTGCCTTCAACACCGAGGCCATGACTTCTGTTTTGGTTTGATGGTAGAGTGTCGGGATGGCCGTGTTGGTGAAATAGCATCGGGGTGGGATGGTGTATCTGGGCTCCAGTGTATGCAGCAGTGCTCGAAATCCCCGATTTTCCATGACGGAATAAGGACGCAAATCCTTGGCAATAAATGCCGCATTGGCCTTCGTAATTCACTTGGCCTTTTCAGATGAGGGTGGCAGCTTTCTAATTGCTTCCTCGATTGTTCTCTGGTCGGTAGCGCCACTAATAGCCGCAGCAACAACAGCCTGCCGTCTCCCTGACTCCTCCATCAGGTGGAATCGAGTTACATGGCTTCTCATGTTTGTTGTGTTGCCAAAGTATTTTATTTTAGCACGACACAGCTTACATATAATGTGGCTCTTGTCCAGTTCGCTTGCGCCGTCAACGTTGTAGAAGCCGAAGTATTTCCACACGTCTGCTTTTAAATTAGAAGGAGCTGTTTGGATCTCACGGCGAGGTGGGTGGCGGTCAGCCATGTTTGTTTTCCTCTGTGCGTGTGTCGGCATGTCTGCTCCAGGTGCACATCCCAAAGTGTCTCGGAGATGACGCGTACTGCGCTTCTTAGTTCCGCATCATTTAGAACCTTCTGTATTACTCCAATTAATCGAAATTTGGACGTTTGTGAATCGATTCAGATTTGTCCACGTCCAAATCGCGATGCATCTAAGAATCGGAAATTTCCCCCACCCCTAGTTAGTATAATAGCCACATTGATTTTTTTTAAAAATATTAACTATAACATGTTTATTAGTATATTTTATATACTTTATACTATGAGTATGTAGTATGGAGTGGAGACACAGCACTAGTCTTAAAACTTAAATAGTTTTATTAGAATGATGTTTTGATATCTGGTAATGCAGTTGTGAGCCATGGTGAGAATGAAGAGTCAGGTGTGGGGAAAAAAGCACCGATGAGCAAAGGTGCCAGAAAAATCAATGTACCAATAGGACTTTTTATAAGACTCCCTGCCTCATTTTGCTATAACATCTAAAATGTGTGTAAAGATGACAAAACAATAGCAATCAAATGTTTATTGTGACGGATTATCTGTGTCAGTCAAGTGTCACATCTCAGTAAGGTAAATTCCAAATCATATTTGAGATAACAGAACACTAAGGCAACATGAAAGAAATCACTTAAAATATTGTAATGAGCTTACAACATCAAAAAAAAAAGAAAAAAAAGAAAGAAAAAAATCAGTATGGTCGTTTGTGTTGAGAATAAAAAAAGGAAAAGAAAAAAATGAATCGAATTAAGTACATTCAGTGTTTCCCTCAGGATGTAGTTGTAGCAGCAGAGGTGAAGCATGGGCATGTAAAAAAATTTTCACACGTGCAAAACTTTTTGTACGCTTGCAAAGCACAGCCTGCTGGGATGTTTCTATGTATCTACTGACACCAGAAGGGCTCTTTAGGACTAAGTGCACACAGTACATTTGTGCACAGTAATGAGCTGGTGAAATGTCCGTCTAGCTTACATATGAGGTGTCTCAAGATTTAGGATAATACAATTTTGTTGAACATAATAAAAGTATAATCTTTAAAACAATTGACATTCATTGAACGAACGTCAGTTGAATAATAATACCCCTCCAGCTGATCTATGAGAAATGACGCTACCTCCAGAGGGTCCGACTCATTCATTCTTCTTTACAACCCCACGCTGGGCTTCAGACTAACTTTTTTTTAGTAGGAGCACTGTAGCCCTAACTGAACAATTTTAGGAGCAGAAGCAGAAAATTTAGGGGCACGCCTTAAAACCTCCTGCAATGCAGTTATTCACATTTTTGGCCATTTTAACTGTATCATAAACTATATGTAATCTACTATATATTAACATTGGACGGTTTTAATTATTAAATTATTAAGCATTACACAGACTTGTGGTCAGTGGGATGTGAGGATTCTTAAAGTAGCATCTGTACAGATGTGAAGCCCTGACTATATCAACTGATCTTTAATCAAAACTGTTTTTTCCCCCTCTGAAAATATTAACCTTATAGTCAGACACAATTTATTTAGGCTATGTAGTTGTAGTCTGCAGCAGCAAACTGATATAACTGTGTATAATTGATAGTTAGGTCTATTAAAATGTTGCTTGAAATGTATAGGCTAGAAATAATATTCAACCACATTATGATACAGAAATATGTATAAATCTAGGCTGTAGAGGGACTGAAAATACATTTTATTATTGCAGCCTAACAGGCTGTGCAGTCTAACAGGCTGAAAAATGTCTGAAAAATCAACAGAAGAAGGCCAGTAATGCCCAGTTTATTGAGTTATAGTACTTAATTACAAACATTTCTGGTGTGTCGCCTGTTATACAGAGATGTATTAATACATTTTTGTTCAGTCACCAAAAAGGCTATACGTGGGATTTATATCTTGTTATCTGCAGGGACAGATGAGTAGGCACTGTTCATCAACTTATATGACAGCAGTGAAAATTTAACGTTTCCACAGCAAGCGGGTAAAACGATCTTGAGGGCTGTCAGTCAGTTGCATGCAGTCTCTGCCCTTGCAGATTTTACGTTATGTCAGTAAACACTTCACACTACGTACTGCTGAAGTTTGCAAGGGTTCAGTCCGCAAAACCTGACCGCAGCTTGTCACCGCCTCGGTGCAGTTCATCTGGAATGAGCCTACTGATGAGTGAAGGTGACGTGATCCTCGCAGTTACCATCACTCACTCTCTGACTCTCCCCCTTCTCACACACATTAACCTACACTGGCGGACTCGCTCCCCTGTTTTACAACATGAAATAAAAACGCCCGCAAATTTGCAGGTCACGCACGAGCTAGTAGCTGTAAAAAATACTCGCACTGACTCCAGAAATGGTGACTATTCGGTCGCAGCCTAGAGCCCCCCCATGCATTTTAAAATCCTTCCTAGTGTAAGTGTATTTATCACAATATCATCCACTTTGCTCATAACAGCGGAATCTTGCCATGCCTCAACCCAAGCATGAAGTAGAACTTCTCCGCACAGCGTTTCCTCATTCAGACATAAGTCTCACATTATAACAATGTAAGTCATCACGTTATAAGGTGAAATGTTTAACCGTATAACAGATAAATAGTAGGCTATATTGTTATGTTATTATATGAAGCGTCCGTCGCGCAAAATAATATAACTTTAGTTTATGAAGAGATAAGATGGAGCCCTCTCCTCTTATATGCTTTACTCACAAGTGTGCAAATTGACCTGGATATGTAGCACTAAATAATATAAGCAGTAGTTTCTAAAGAGCTAAGACGAAAAAAAGAAAAAAATAAATCAGCAGCAGCAGTCATATTTCAGCAGTGGTGCGCTGCTGCTAGTTGCATATAGGGGAAACACTGACATTACCATGAACCATAAACCTTGCATACCTGAGCCTCCAGTCAAAAACAATGCACACTTTGACTGTATACAAGTTATTTACCAGCTATTCTTGATTGTTAACTCTCCTACAAACATACATTGGGCTAGTAAACTAATGTATTTATCAGAATTTGAATGATAGAGTTGTATTAGGTATGTTGGGCGGTATTGTTGTATACATTTTGTCCACACTCTGTTCTTTCTTTCAAACTACAGGCATATACCGGAGCTCCACTCACTGATGAAAAAGAGAAGATAATTTGGGTTCGATTTGACAAAGCTGACGTCAATGGTAAGTCTAGCCTCTTTTAAACTGTCTGTTCAAGGTGGGAACATTGCACTGTTATGTTGCCTTGCCATTCTGTATATAAGGTAAGAAAGGGGGGACAGAGTGGTCTTGCCTCTGAGCTAGGAACAGAGGTAGTAACAGCACTAAAAAAAGGTCCGTGTAAAATGTAGAGCTGGAAAGATATGACCAGGTGGGGCGGAGGTGTGACATTTTGATTACGTGTTATTTTGGCAGCCACACTAAAGGAGATTTTAAAAAACAGCTACTTCCAATTAGCAGCAAACTCAAAGGAAAGAACAGTGGCTGTAAATGTCTACAAATTGGGAAAGCAATGACATTTGGGAGCACCTTATCCTCTGAGCAGAGGATGAGACCAGCCGTCATATAACAGAGAATGTGAATGCAGTGCGGGTGGAACTCTTCATTAGTTCTTTTTTCCTCAGCAGCAATTTCAGGTGGATAACTGATTGGTCCATGTGATCAAAACTGATCTGATCAGATTGATGGATGTACAGTAGCTCTTGCAGTTGTGAGTGAATGCAAACTTTTGGACCCAGTGCAATGAACAGTTAAGTTTCACTTCCACTGAGCCTGCCATTCTGCTGCTCTGTCAGTGCCCTGAGTACACTCCCTGCTCTGAAAGTGTGGTGCAATGAATAACCGAATGGTATTTGTATTCCAGTAGCGCTTCTAATGAATGGTACACCTCCAAAAATAAATAAAATCAATTTGTGGCGCCAGATGTTATTGTGGTGGGCCTCAACAAATAAATTAATGTGTGGGAAAACCTGTAAACTTTATTGTTTTTGTTAATATACACTAATTCTGAATTTGATGCCTGCAACACGTTCCAAAAATAGTTGGGATGGGGCAACAAAAGACTGGAAAAGTTGTGGAATGTTCAAAAAACCTCTGTTTGGAACATTTCACAAGTGCAGAAGTTAGTTGGTTACAGGTGATAGGATCATGATGGTGTATGAAAGGGGCATCCTCAAAAGGCCCAGTTGTTCACATGCAAGTATAGCCTGAGGTTCCCCACTTTGTGAGAGACCCTTTGTGGGCAAGCAGGTCAACAGTTTCTAAAAGCACAGTTGCAGGGAATTTATTAATTTTACCATCTACAATCCATAATATTATCAGAAGATTCAGAGGATCCAGAGAAATCTCTGCATAAAAAGGGCAAGACTGAAAACCAACATTGAATGCCTATAATTGTGATCCCTCAGATGGCACTGTATTAAAAACTGACATGATGGAATAAAGGATATTACTACATCGGCAACACATCCTCCACTTAAACTTCACCAAATGTCTCACTTTCTGTTTGAACAGATACTGCCCGCAATCCAGAGTTTATGGAGATGCACAGTGGTACTACCGACCCTCCTCTTTGCCTCATGATTGGCTACGCTGACGGGATGCAGATCTGGAGCGTATCTGTAAGTCACATGCCTAATGGGCCCGTAAAACTGCTACCTCACCATTTTCTTCTTGGAACTTTTATGCCATCAGTTTCATTTCAATGATAAATTCAAATGGACATGTGTGCTGAAACACTCTAACCTTGTTAGTTAGTTCACTATAGATTAATGTTTGGCTACAGCTCTTTTGTACAAGTGCGAAGGGGCTAATTGACTCTCAAAAGCAAGGGCGGACTTTACTATAAGGCTTAGGTAGGCAACTGCCTGAGGCCCCGGTGGGGAGTCCTCCTTGGGGGGCCCCCAACAGTCAGCCCACCCCCACTATGAAAAATTCATTAACATGGTCAAGCTTACTTATAACTATTTCATAAAAAACATATATATCAAAGTAGCATCAGCATATCTAATTCATGAGTGGTTGGTATCTGTCTCGCCACTCCACCCCTCCATCACACTACAATGGACTATTCCATGACCTTCAACCCGGAAAGATGAATGCAGGTGACGTGAGGTAAACAGAGAAAAGTGCGAGAGAAATAGGCTACTAACCTGAGAGAAAAATGAAGCGACTCTCAAGCGGTTGGGATAAAAAGAAAAAAAGAGAGGATGCTAAAAAATATATTGCAGCACTGCCTAAATTACAAGCTTTTTTTACTGCCCCAACAACTGGATATGATGCTGAAACCGACAACAACATCAGCGTTGATGAAGATGCAGCTTGCGGTAGCAACTCAGAGCTAACATCACCGTTGCCAGTTACAACCGCTGACAGCCCAGGTGAGATGACTTGGACAAATACAGTGGACAAGGACAATGACAATGATGACAACCACGATGAGGATGAGCAGCGACCCATGGATGGCCACTCTGCTCAATAGTGCGCAAAGGTCCGGTCCAGTGACAAATAGAGTTCCCCAAAGGTCAAGATGGCCGTAGATTTACAAGCAGCAATTACTATGCTGTATGACTTTTAGTCATGTTATGAATACTATATAAATCTTTACCATGGCAGTAATTACTTTGTGGTAATATTGATATAGATCTGGGTTTTATCTTAGAAAAATGAACATTGCTGACATCTTGGCAAAGATACATGGTCATGTTGGCAACCATGCAGCGCCGGTACAGGACCCAGGTATTCAGTGCGGCCATGTCCAGTACATTATAAAATAACATGAAAGCGCTCAAATGGTCATCAATATTGCGGCGTGCATGTGCAGTTGGGCCAGGTACTTAAGTCAAGATGTTCTATGACTGCGCTCTCCCAGTGCGTAATCCCGGCTGTTTATGCTTTCACACAGTCCCATCTTTTCCAGCTGCATGGCCCTCACACAGATCTGGTTGATTCGACACTATACAAAATAAATAAAATTTGTTTCGCAGTGATCTTGCTTGAAACCAAGCACCTTCACATATATATATATATATATATATATATATATATATATATATATATATATATATATATATATATGTATATATGTGTGTGTGTGTATATGTGTGTGTATGTGTATATATATATATATATATATATATATATATATATATGTATATATATACACACACACACACACACATTTATTTATATATATATATATATATATATATATATATATATATATATATCTAATCTAATAATCTAACTAATCTTCCAGAAAAATAAAATAATGAAATTATAAAGATCATAAAAAAGATCAAAGTGTTTTAAAAAATGGATGAAAGACAATTACAAATAATATACAACTCAAAATAAATTTGATGTAAACTGTACATTGATTTAAATGTATTGTAGTTATTTTGATACAATACAGTGAAACATACCTAAATGCAATGGCAAAGCAAAACAATGAAATTGGCGGATATGGAGTAGCTAGAACTAATCTAATGATGCTTTTTTATTGTATCATGTTTAACAATGACCAGTGTCTCCCCCTTTTCACTGTTTAAATACAAAACTGTATTGCCTTTGGCCACTAGGTGACAGTGTTGACTGTGATACAGAGAGTATTTGATCCAAGCAGAACTGCTCAGGGCTCTAACACACTAAAACAAGTCCCAAGATCCTACTGGACTTCACAACTTGTTTCTGAATAAAGGTTGTGAAGAAAACAAAAGAGAAAGACAAAAGAGAAGGACAAATACACAAAATGAATAAGTGTGTTGTGTACAGACATTTATTGTTAACAGTAAGTGCAGCCAATCAAAAGGTGCTTTTGGAGTTCAGCAGAATGGAAATGCCAAAAGATAGATGTAAGTACAAATAGAACTCCAACACCCAAATCTAGAGTGGAATGCTCTTTTCATCTATCTTGGGTATGTCCTCTTTAGTTTGAAGTGGTCATTTAGCCCCGGGGAGCCTTTTGAGCCATTTTAAACTGTCACAAAGAATAAGTGTGAATCAATTCAGTACTAGCAGGTGTTCCAAGTAAACTCAAAACTCAACTAAACAAAATCATACACACATATACAAAATCATACACACATATTGACAAACTGTATCTAAACTAACCAGATGTCTGTAAGTCCACGAGATACACATACAAGCATACAGTACAGGCCAAAAGTTTGGACACACCTTCTCATTCAATGCGTTTTCTTTATTTTCATGACTATTTACATTGTAGATTCTCACTGAAGGCATCAAAACTATGAATGAACACATGTGGAGTTATGTACTTAACAAAAAAAGGTGAAATAACTGAAAACATGTTTTATATTCAAGTTTCTTCAAAATAGCCACCCTTTGCTCTGATTACTGCTTTGCACACTCTTGGCATTCTCTCGATGAGCTTCAAGAGGTAGTCACCTGAAATGGTTTCCACTTCACAGGTGTGCCTTATCAGGGTTAATTAGTGGAATTTCTTGCTTTATCAATGGGGTTGGGACCATCAGTTGTGTTGTGCAGAAGTCAGGTTAATACACAGCCGACAGTCCTATTGGACAACTGTTAAAATTCATATTATGGCAAGAACCAATCAGCTAACTATAGAAAAACGAGTGGCCATCATTACTTTAAGAAATGAAGGTCAGTCAGTCCGGAAAATTGCAAAAACTTTAAATGTGTCCCCAAGTGGAGTCGCAAAAACCATCAAGCGCTACAACGAAACTGGCACACATGAGGACCGACCCAGGAAAGGAAGACCAAGAGTCACCTCTGCTTCTGAGGATAAGTTCATCCGAGTCACCAGCCTCAGAAATGGCAAGTTAACAGCAGCTCAGATCAGAGACCAGATGAATGCCACACAGAGTTCTAGCAGCAGACCCATCTCTAGAACAACTGTTAAGAAGAGACTGCGCAAATCAGGCCTTCATGGTCAAATAGCTGCTAGGAAACCACTGCTAAGGAGAGGCAACAAGCAGAAGAGATTTGTTTGGGCCAAGAAACACAAGGAATGGACATTAGACCAGTGGAAATCTGTGCTTTGGTCTGATGAGTCCAAATTTGAGATCTTTGGTTCCAAGCGCCGTGTCTTTGTGAGACGCAGAAAAGGTGAACGGATGGATTCCACATGCCTGGTTGCCACTGTGAAGCATGGAGGAGGAGGTGTGATGGTGTGGGGGTGTTTTGCTGGTGACACTGTTGGGGATTTATTCAAAATTGAAGGCACACTGAACCAGCATGGCTACCACAGCATCCTGTAGCGACATGCCATCCCATCCGGTTTGCGTTTAGTTGGACGATCATTTATTTTTCAACAGGACAATGACCCCAAACACACCTCCAGGCTGTGTAAGGGCTATTTGACCAAGAAGGAGAGTGATGGAGTGCTGCAGCAGATGACCTGGCCTCCACAGTCACCGGACCTGAACCCAATCGAGATGGTTTGGGGTGAGCTGGACCGCAGAGTGAAGGCAAAGGGGCCAACAAGTGCTAAACACCTCTGGGAACTCCTTCAAGACTGTTGGAAAACCATTTCAGGTGACTACCTCTTGAAGCTCATGGAGAGAATGCCAAGAGTGTGCAAAGCAGTAATCAGAGCAAAGGGTGGCTATTTTGAAGAAACTAGAATATAAAACATGTTTTCAGTTATTTCACCTTTTTTTGTTAAGTACATAACTCCACATGTGTTCATTCATAGTTTTGATGCCTTCAGTGAGAATCTACAATGTAAATAGTCATGAAAATAAAGAAAACGCATTGAATGAGAAGGTGTGTCCAAACTTTTGGCCTGTACTGTACATAGTTACATATATACATAAATGTATGTTAATATGACATAAGGGGGAGTAAAAATCTGGGAAAGTTGTGGAATACTCAAAAAACATCTGGAACATTCCACAGTTGAACAGGTGATAAGGGTCATAATTTGGTATTAAAGGGGCTTCCTCAAAAGGCTTAGTTGTTCACAAGCAAGGACAACGCAAGGTTTAAAACCTGGTAAGAAACTGCGTGGGCAAACACGGATAACAACGGATAAAGAATAATGTTTCTCAATGCGCCATTGCAAGGAATTTATGGATTTTGTCATCTGCAATCCATAATATCATAAAAATATACAGGGAATACAGAAAAACCTTAGTGTTGTCAGTAAACACAGTTTGTTGCTGCATCTACAAATGCATGTTAAGACTCTAGCATGCAAAGTGAAAGCCAGATATCAACAACATACAGAAACACTTCCGACTTCTCTGGGTCTGAGCTCATCAGAGATGAGATGGATTGACACAAAGTGAAAAAATGTTTTGTGATCAGTCAATCAATCAATCAATCAATTTTATTTATCAAGCCCAATATCACAAATCCCAATTTGCCTCAGAGGACTTTACAGCATACGACATCCCTCTGTCCTTTGGACCCTCACAGCAGATAAGGAAAAACTCCCCCAAAAAACCCTTTAACAGGGAGAAACAAAAAGGTAGAAACCTCAGGAAGAGCAACTGAGGAGGGATCCCTCGTCCAGGACGGACAGACGTGCAATAGATGTCGTACAGAACAGATCAACATAACACATTTGCAGTAATCCATATGACAAAATGATACATAAAGAGAGACAGAGAGAAAAATTGAGACAGAAAGAGACCGAGAGACTGAGCCAGAGAGAGATGCAGGGCAGACAGTAATGACAATAGCTACAATAACATTAGTTTTAGCAATAATATTATGATAACGGTAATTGTGATACAATATGTTGCAAGTATATATTGTAGGAGCAATACCTTTAGAAAATGTTTGCACTTGTCATAAATTTGGGGCACCACCTTCACTTAGAAGGAAAGTGACTGTAATCAAATTAATAACTCCGAAAACCAATTATTAATTTGTCAGTACACTTATCAGTCATGGATCAATCTCAATACCAGGGTTATGAATTCTCTATACATTGATCTTAGTTCCTGTTCAAAATAAATATTCACAGACAACCACTTGCCGATAAATGAAGATTTATTTAGGGCTAAATGTTGAACAATTGAGTAAACGAATAGTGAATGAGGATGATATGAAATGACACAAAATCAACAGTATGTATAAATGGATTAAGGCAAGAGGTAACACTTTTGGCAGTTATTTAGTTTGGCAATAGTGAGAGAGTATGTGGCTGTAAATAAATTGATACGCAGTGATACGTAAAACCATTTACTAGGGATGGGCAAACGATCAAAATTCATTATTTGATCATCAAAAAAATTAACGATCAATTATCGATTAATTGATAAGCGAGTATTTCAAAGGAGAGAAAACAAAAGAGTGCAGTGCAGACTGTCGCCACAATAGACCGCAGCTGCCCCAGTTTTGAGCTTCAACCCCCCCAGGCCAAAGAGGAAGAATGGCGCGCATGCGCAGTTCACCCCTGGGTGTTTACAACCGTTGCCAGCCAGGGGTTACAGGCTCTTCAGCGAAACCTCCGTCTTTCAATGGCGCCAAGGCTTTGGAGAGCAATGAGAGCCTCTGTCTGTTTATGATGTTTTGTATGGGAAACACAACGACTATCGAGCAAAATTATTTGTGATTGATCAAAATCCTTAACAATCAATCATTGATAATCGAAAATTGATGCCCATTCCTACCATTTAACCAACGAAACCTAAATTAAGACCAAAATAACTAAGTCTCCTATTCAACATCAACTCTTATCACAACACAGCGGCTGCATCAGGTGAGGGAAGTTTTGCCTACGTTTTAGCAGCTTATACTCAGGCTGACGCTCCTCAGGGGACCCGAACTGTCGCTTTGAGGCTCCCAGGCTTCCAGGTCCTCAAACGTCGGTTAATTTAGGCTGTGGAAAGTCTCTTGGTTTTGGAAAGGAACCACTGCTTTGGGAACAGCTTTGGCAAGTGGCTGGCAGCGCTGGATCCGATGAATCTTTGATGGAGTTGCTGGTCGAATAGTAGCTCCTCTATTTGGTTGTGGCTAGTCGCTCATAATATGGTTGAAAACAATCTCGTCGGCCGCTTGATATTCTTATCAAAGTTATTATTAACACATGGAGCATGGACTGCTGGCTGGAGAGGTGCCAGTTCACCGTCTGAGCACTGCCGAGGTGCCCTTGAGCAAGGCACCGAACCCCCCGTGTGTGTATTTCAGACCTGTGTGTTAATGACAACTCAGGAGGATAAATAAAGTATATTAAAAAAAAAAAAAAAAAAAAAAAAGATAAATTATAAAAAATGTTGCAAAGGTAGAATGTTACTGAAGGCACAGAAAACAAAGGAAAACTCAGTACAGACTAGGCAATCCTGGACGTGGCGAGCAAAACTTAAAAGTAATTTTGATTGTAAGAAAAGAAAGTGTTACGTGGGAACCGAGTATAAGAGCGTAACGGGTTAAAGCATAAAGAGTATAACTAGAAGGAAGGATGGCAAAAGAACGGAAGCAAAAGAGAGAAAAATGAAAAAGGGAAAGTAAAAGTAAAAGTAAAAAGTGATTTAAAAGTAAAGTAAAAGAAAAAGTGAGTGAGATGGGCCGAGCTCAATAGAATAATCCGACCAGGTTGAGTGGGCGTGTTTGGGCGACATTACTCTATGTCGAAGGAAACTTAAAGCCCCTACAAGGAACTTTAATTTTGAGTTGATTTTGGCGATCCTGTGAACAAAAGCGGTAGTGTTTTGCCGGAATGAAGCCAACATTTCCCATGAGCTCTAGCGCGTATTGTCGTAAAGACGCTTACCTGGCTCGCGCATGTGTTTGTTTTGGGGATGAATCAAACAACAAGACGGGAAAACTTTGCCCCCGCTCCTATCGGGGATCCCAGCTCACCTCTGCTGCGCCCCAGCTCCACCTCTCCGGCGTAAGCGCCACTGCCGCCGGGGTAAACGCAGCGGTCGGCTGGTAAGGCTGAAGGCCTATTTGGCGAGCACTTCCACGGCTTCTTGGACTGAGTATGGAGCGGTGCCTCGCCTCTTTATTTCTCAGCACTCGCTGGACCTTCTCGACGCCTGGCTGGTACCTGTCGTCGGCCCGGATGAGGTGTTCCAGCCCCGCGGCCCCTGCTCTCCTCATCCCCGCTGGCGTGGGGTGAATCTGCGCAACCTGCGGCCTCTGTGTGTGGCTCCCCGGACAGCTAACGCTGTGGACCCGCCGGCTCCTGCCAGGATTGGGCTGGTAAATGCTAGATCGCTAGCGGGCAAAACATTTATCCTGAAGGATTTCCTGACTTCCCGAGGATTGGATTTTCTCTGTGTGACTGAGACGTGGCTGACTGTTGGTGAGTCCAGTGCTTTCACAGAACTTTTACCCGATGATTGATAGGCTACTATTTTAACTCCCCGCGGATGTCGGGTCGAGGAGGAGGAATAGCGACTATTTATAAGAGGCACTATAAATGTAAGCAGCTAGGTAAGATGACGTGTGCCGTAAATCGTTTCGTCCTACCGGAGACAGTTTCCTAAAGGTATGGATATACACTGTCCATACACACTATATAGAAATAGCTCATGCTTTCGCTGGTCTCATGCAAGCACGCACACGTAAGCGCGGAGCACAAAGAAGCAGTCAGAGCTACAGGCTACAGTGAGGCTAAAAACAGAGTTCATATGAGGTTTTTCGAAACAACTTTTTATGTCGGGGCTTCAGGACACTTGGATCATTACGGATGAGCATGTTGGAGATATTTTGTGGTTTCGATTTTGTGTTCTTGGACGTTAGTCTGGGGCGCCGTCAGCCATTAGGTGTGCTAGCCGCTCCCCCCGCCGATCTCCGCAGGGGATGTGCGGACTCTAAAACTTCACCAGAGCCTCCCTCGGCATGAGGGTGAGTAGATAATGGCTGAAATTTCATTTTTGGGTGCACTATCCCTTTAAAAGCATAGTTACTGACCTTAGTCTGGCAGTTAATCTGGCTGAGTTGTCAAAACGCTGGATTTTCCCAGGATGGTAATCAGCAAACTGAGATCTAGATGGTTTCCAATTGATCCCTTTACCACTCTTGATGCCAGGATGACGGTGAAAGAGTTCTTTAACTTTGAGGTGAGACCGCGGGCAAAGCCATAAACATTTGACTCTCAGAGTGGCCCATCTCACTTCTGTCCATTTACTTAATCCTACAGTATTAATATATGATTGTATATGTATGTGAATTTAATAATCATATGTGTATAATAACAGTAGAGGTATGACTAATAATAACAGCAGTAGGAGGCTGGAGATGGAGAAACAACTTTTCAGAAACTAAGGAGAGAGGGAGAAGGAGAAAAGGGGCTTGGTGTATTATATAGGAGGTCTCCTGGCATACAATGTAAAATGCCATAGGCTTGTGCTAATAATGTTAGCATGGTGTATTTGTTTAAAAAAACATATTTAATATAAGACAGTTGTTTTGTCAGTGAAGTTTGTGAGTTGCAATGGAGCCAAATTGTGTGCCGTTACCTTTGTCCCTGGTTTTATATGAGAAGATCACTAGTTGCTAGGCTAATTTATACAATGTAGAATGTTAGCATGTTGTACTTGTGGGGAAAATGTGTCCGGATTAACACAAGTGTTTGTCTGTGAATGCTGCAAGTTGTAGTGAAGTCAATTTGTGTACTAGTGTTTGAAATTGTCTCCATGAAGCCATATTTAATGTGTGTTTTGGGTGTGTTTTGAATCAATTAAACTTTACAGCACCTCACAGAAGCCTCCTCTGCCAACTAGTTTTTTGGAGTTGTAACTGCAGAGTGACACAGACACACCACCGCAGAAGTAAAAATGCTCACAACTGCATAGGCGACGTGCGGAGGCTACGTGTGGAGGCTACGTGCGTAGGGTCTACGCACAACCATAAATCCCCTTTGAGGAAGCTGCTGACTTTCTCCACCGTAGTCCCACTGACTGAGATGGGGTCATGTCTTTATGTCTGTTGCTTCTTGTAGTCCACAGTCAGTTTCCTTGTTTTGCTGACGTTGAAATGGAGGTTGTTGTCATGGCACCAAGATGTCAGGGCTCTGACTTCCTCACTGTAAGCTGTGTCATCGTTGCCAGAGAACAGGCCGATGATGGTTGTGTAGTCAGCTAACTCAATGAGTTCCAGCACACTCATGATGTAATGTGGAAGATGGCCACAGGATGGAGAGTTTTTGATAATATAAGCTTGTTAATATGACCTCTTTTATTTACAGGTCAGAGGTGGACCACAGAGATTGAGTCTTATATTAAATAAATAAATTCAAACAATGGTCATAAAGGCATGCACGCTATAAATACTGCCAGACATAAGTGTTGTTTTTGGTTACTGCTAATTTTTGCAAGCTGCATGATGAAATACATTTTTCCACTCAAACATGTTTTCATGACTGGACCAATGTTTAACCTCAGAACTCTTCCTTAGCCCAAAGGGCAAGATAGAAGAAGCTTCACATCTTTAAAGTCAGTCTTGTAAAGTTTGTCTGCTCTGTAACTTAACAAATTACCCACAACTGTGCAAAGGCGTCACTCACCCAGTATCGCCTTTCATGTACAGGCTGTCACAGAAACATGCAAACTTCACATACATCCTGTTAGATCTAAACACACCAAAGTCCTTAATCATTCTCTCTGTAAACATCCACAGGCTGCGGTTAAGAGGACACACTCTTACTTTACCCGTGAACACACACATTGAACGCTGTGATGTGGCGACTCCTGTGCTGCTAACAGAGTTTCTGTTGCAGTCATTATGGTGGTGCAGAGGATTACAGCTGTTTTAGCCACACTATACACTCCCAGTGAGATACAAGCTTGGGGAGGCACCTCTTTCAGTTTTATTTGAATGCCAATTCTGATTCACACAGTGCAGGTGTGCTTGTTATCACACCTCGTTCCTTCCTTGTTTTTTTCTTTCTTTTAGTTTTAGAAGTATATGGGATATTTCTGGGTTGTGTTTTTTGCAAGGTTTTAAGTAAGCACCGAAGGTGCCTTAGTCTCTGGCTCTTGAGTGGTTTTGAAGTGTTTGTGACAGTTGCTAAGCCAACACCCTCTGTAATGGCCTGGCAGAGTATGAACATACACGTGTACACACACACTTTCACACACTCACAAGATGGGGAATTCTAACTGGTTGTATGGATGCTGACAGAGCTGTTGAGGCGATGTAGATTACTGCCGTCTTACCATGGAGAGGTGTCATCCACCACAGCCTGATAAGAGGCAGACTGTTGTAGACTAATAGTCTCTATGCATACGTGTTGAGATGAAATGACCTGCTTGAAGAAAATTGTCTGCAGCAAGTGTCAGTGGATGTGCTGGGGATGTGGAGCTGTATTTGTTGCAACTCATAATGTAATAATCGGCTCATAATGTAATAAAATCATGAGCACATAACGTAATAACGGCTTTGCGCGTAATGTAATAATGTAATAACCTATTACATTATGAGCCTTACTGGCGTCGCTCATAATGTAATAACAGTTAATAATGTAATAATGGCTCATATTGTGAGAAAACTGCTGCATTATCATCATTTTTACATCTTAGAGGTGCAAATAAAGCAAACGGCATGGGTTTCAGCGCGTAGTTAACTAAATTAGTGAAACCAAGAATTATTTAATCGTAATTGCATTCTGACATTTTATTATGTAAGATGTATAAAGTTGAGCCACTAGGTGGCACCCGTGTTAGGTATTTTGGGCCTTCGAGAATGCCATGCTCACTTCCACTGTCTCATTGTTGCAGGTAAGCAGTTGGTTGAAAGTTTAAATTTGACGGATGAAGACTGCTGCATAAGTATTAGTAGGTTATACAGAGTGGCTGGACGCAATAGTGGCCTTGCGTCCAATATCAGGCAGCTCTTCAGCCAAAATGCCAGATGGATTACAGCCTGGATCGTGACTTAACATATATCCTTTGGATGGGTCCATATTAAAGACATTCATTGGAAGAAGTAAAGTTTTCTGTTCTTTTTTTTCTTTTTCTTTTTTTTTTAAATCCCATTCTCTTCGTTAAGCCTTGATCTGAGTGAACACTGGCACAGTCACTGACAAATGAGCCCCCTGGACTTGATTTTTGTTGGCAACTATAATTTATGGTTATGTATTATTTATGCATATTGTTTAGTTAAATTTATTTGGACTGTTTTTACTTGGGTGTCCTGACAGGCTGTGTTTACATTTTAAGAGCTTTTGAGCTGGTCCATTGTTATTACATGGTTCTAAAACGCTCTTTTCATTCTTGCACAAGTTCCAAAATAAAGTAGTAACCTATAAACAAATCACAGTCAAACACAAACACAGACCTCTGCCCTTGAGTGCACTCTCGTTGTCAGTGTGTGCAGTTTTGACCTAAAAATGATGATAATGCAACACTTTTCTCACAATATGAGCTATTATTACATTATGTTATGTTATGCTGTTATTACATTGTGAGTGGCGCCAGTAAGGCTCATAATGTAATAAGTCATTACATTATGCACAAAGCTGTTATTACGTCATACGCTCATGATTTTATTACATTATGAGCCGATTATTACATTCTGAACTTTTATTACATTTCTGTTATTACATTATGAAGCGTTATTACATTATGAGCCATTATTACATTATGAGTATTACAAAATGTTGTATGTCCAGTTTTGTCCCAGACATGTTGAGGTGTTAACTTGTAACTTTAGATAGGAAGTTTCCTTAATACAGACACCAAAGTGAAGTTTTAAGTTACCAATGCATTGTAGGATTTTTTTTTGTCCCCTCCCAAACAAAGTTGTTCGTTGTTTTCTTCGGAACTTTTTAACAAAACTGGCTTGAAAGTTTTCAAATTGACAGAATGTTGGGTCTGTGCTAAGGTCAGGCTTCTTTTAGCTGACACATTGGTATCTCTATATCCCTCATCAATACAAATTTGTGGGGTCAATAAGAAGCTGTTTTTTGATTCTGAGGAGATGACACAGATTCTGGTGTTTAAGTCTTTTCACTAATTTTTTCTCCAGTGTAGGCGGACAGGACAGTTTTCAGTGTGAAATCACATCATTGTCATTTGGGAAAAATCTGTGAAAAAGTATCAGCCAAATCCTCAATTATAGCGATTATTGGTATGTGTGTTTAAGTTGTAATAGGTTGCTGCATTTTTCATTTTATCTTCAGATGGATATTGATGATTGATCTCTGGGGTGACCTGTAAACACTTGGATGTCAAAATCTTGCCATATCTTGATGGTTAATACTGCGATTTTGTATGCAGTAATGGGAAGTAACTGATGGCTAGTATTTCTCTACAGTGTTGACACACAACTTCGAATGCCTTCTATATTATTCTTTTTTATTTCATTCCTTACATCTTCTAGTAAAGACACACTGTGTGAATATCTCAGAATATGTGGGGATAACAGTTTGACAGGAGAGAGCATTATTGCAATTATTTGATAATAATGTTAGAAGTAATTCATATCTGCTTTCAAACATAAAGACTGGCTCTCATGGGATCTTAAGTTACAATGTTAAATTGAAGTAAAATAAACTCATAATAATATGAGCATTCCTGCATCTTACTTTACTATTCAGTTCCATAAGGAGACAGATTTTTGTTGTCAAGGTCCTTGAAACTGATATCAAAATAAATAACATTCGACCTTTCCCACAAATCTTTTTGAAAGCACATCTAAATAATGCAAATATGTATGGAACAAACAAATATGCAAAGGTAGATCAGTAGATCATATAGGCCAGACGGCTTGCCTTACATTGAGCTGTGACAAAGATGATTGCACACACAAGCAGAGAGCCAGACCCTGGACTGCCAGTTTCTGACCTCATGATTGTCGCAGCTGCAACAGGGACAAGCCAATTCAATGAGCTATGCTTGCTAGTATTAACAATAAAGGCATCAGTTAGCTAAAGGTAAAGTCTTTGATATTAACAGTTAACGTTAGTTAATGAGTCAGCAACTAGCATTTTACAGTGAATGAGCTGAAGATCATGTTAATGTTACGTCAGCTATGAGGAGTCAAAACTTGGCAACAGCTCAAATCATGTTACTATCAGTAGCCACTGACTGACTCCTCTTCATGCCCTATGGGACATAAGGTTGCAATGACATCTGTTCATCACATTTTGTCATTGGCAATATGCGTTGCCTCTCATCCATGACAGCTGTATCTTGTTCAGACCACACACCAGCTAGCAGGGCTAGCTAGCTTTTTGGAGCGCCCTATGCAAAATATTGTTTCACCCCCATTGCAGTCTCTTATGAATACACACCATATCTGCATCATATTCCATTATATGCATATATATGCATGTATATGTACATGCATGTATATGTACATGCATAAGTGTGTGTTGTAATCTGAGTCTCTCTGTTCTTTTATGTGGTAGACGTTCCAGCTGCGTTTGGATGTTCATGTGAGTTCCTGTGTGTATATCCCACTGGCTTGATAATCTTTATAGCTCGGCACTCTGCTCATATATACTGATATTGCTGCCCAGACCTACTGTAACTGGACGTTTTTGTCGTGGAAATGCAGCCCCCACCAACTGGTTCACCCTACATCCCCACATTTACACTATCATCTCTGTCAGCAGTGTTGTCGCTGTTGTTCTCGGCTAGTAACCACCTCAGCCACATCCATGTTGAGAGCTGTGTGCAATCCCAGCTCACATTGTGAATTATATATATATATATATATATATATATATATATATATATATATATATATATATATATATATATATATATATATATATATATATACATACACCAATCAGCCAAAACATTGAAATCACTGACTGGTGAAGTGAATGACATTGATCGTCTTGTTACAATGCCATGTTCTTCTGAGGAACCTCGAGTCCTGGCATTCATGTGGATGCCACTTGACACGCACCACCCACTCAAACACCATTACAGACCAATACACCCCTCTATTGGCAACGGCACTCCCTGACAGTGTTGGGAACGTTACTTTAAAAAAGTAATTAGTTATTAGTTACTTTCCCCAAAAAGTAACTAATAACAGTTAGAAACTGAGTTACTGCACTATAAAAGTAACTAATTACCTGGAAAAGTAACTATACCGTTGCTTTTTTATAAAATGCCCAAATATGTCAAATTGCAGAGGTTCTGTCGCCATGCCTTGACAGGTCAGAGGCCCCACCGTAGATAGGACTTGGCTCTGACCCATTGGGGCCTGGACAAAGGACCTCCGGGGTTCCAGCTTGTCCCACAGATGCTTGATCAGACTGGGATCTGGGGAATTTGAAAGCTAGGTCAATGCCTTGAGCTCTTTGTCATGTTCCTTGGGCTATTCCTGAGCAGTTTTTGTGGTGTGGCATGGTGCACTGCCTTGCTGGTGGGATTCTGTCATCAGGGGTGCTGTTGCAATCAGTGGGGGTACATGATCAATAACGATATTTAGGTGAGTGGAGTGCATTAAGGGGCATCCACATGAATGTGAGGACCAAAGGTTTCCCAGCAGAACATTGCATTGTAATGAAATGATCAATGTTATTCACTTCACCTGTCAGTGGTTTTAATGTTTTGGCTGATTGGTGTATATACTCTGAATATGGTATATATCACATTTGAATGAAGTTTTATGATATGAAAATAAAATAATAATAATAATAATAATAATAATAATAACTCAGAGTGAGCTGTTATGCGTTTTCTGTTTTGTGAACAAAGGGGTGCTCTCATTTCATTCTTATAGTTTGGGTTCTTGGTTCTTTGGTTGTATGCACACTTAAGAGAGAGACAGCTGCAGTACTCTGAAGCTTAGTAAGTCCATAAGACTCATGAGGCAGACAGCTGCGGTAAATAATTTGACAAGATCTGTGATAGACATGGTGATACACAGCTGATGCTAGGTTTCATCTGAGGCTTTCACTAGGTTAGTAAACGTGTTTGTGAATTCATTTTTAGATCCTGAGATACTTCACATAAAAAAGTTTACTTCAGTTTGTTTTGCAGTTTTTCAGTTCAAGTAGTGCTGGATCACTCTAAGCTTGTGTAGGCTACCTCTATGGTTTTATTGCTGCATGTTATGGCAGCCCATGAACAAGCACCTGTTATTGTCTGATCCCTTAAGCACCTGCTCCATCCAAACCTCCAATATGTCCAGGTCTGTGTTAGTGAGCTGACTCGCTAGTGAATATGCCCCAGATATCTGTTCACAGCTTATGGTATTACATTTGAGAGATTAAAACAAAAGAGCAGACACTGTGATTCCACAAAAACATCAGAGCAACAAATGAAATGAATATAATGAATAACGGTGTGCAGGGAAAACAACTTTGAAAAAGCAATTTGGCATATTACATACGCTGGGCCACTAATGTAATGGTGGGGATGTTGTTGATGGCAGTGGATGTCACACAGAGCCACGTAAGGCGAGGATGAGCGACGGGGTAATGCACAATAACCCATTAACCTCCATCCCGTCCCTCTTCTTATTTTAATCCAACAAATTCTATTATTCCCCCTTGCAGGTCCATTTGCCTGTAGAGGAATCCTACCCTACTGCCAACCTCTTTTTATTCCAGCTATCAGTGTTCGTATAACCTGCTTGTATCTCCAGTGTTAATCTATCACCGCTGGGCTTCAAGCACTTTGAATAAAAACTGCTCTAAATCCGCCACTTTGAAAAGGCTACTAATTGCACAAAAGAGCAATCATCCCCTCAGATGGGTTAAAATACTTTAAACAACCAGATTAAAGCACTAGTCAAGTGATAATGCAGGTTTCACTGTAATTTAATGCATAAAAGAAATGCAAAAATGGGGCATTCTGCGCTTAAAACAGCGTGCTATTACACACGCTAGACACTGCCAAGAGCCTCACAGGCCACTGACCTAATACACTGTCATCACATGAGAAGCCTAAACCAGGCTGGGCAGACACAACCACATATCCATTTAAGTGCTCAAAACTGTGGCTGTATTTCCACTGTAAAGACCATAAATACAGTAAACTTTAAAATCATCCCAGTGTTTCTCCCTGAATTTAATTTCAAGCTTTGCAAATTTGATCAGTGAAGCAGGTTAAGGAATAGCAGTTTTAGGAAAGAAAAAAAAAAAAGCACTCGCAGTCCTTGGATTTTTCATCATCCGTGAAGCAATGAAACACTTCACTTAACCGTTAACTATTAACAGCCAAGAATACTTTTGACTGGTTATGCATGGTGGCCCATAGAGTAATTTTCTCACTCTTTAGTTAACTGCACTGTGCACCAACAACACTGGTGGGAGCTAGCAAGTGGCACTGCTCACTCTGCGATTAATGCAAGTAACGCTGTCCCAACCCAACACCTTTGCTTTTGAAACATGGTGGCCATCCTCTGGTCTCCCTCCAGATAGCCCTGGTGAGAAATTGGCAAAAATTTGAGCTGCAAACCCCTTTTAACATTGTTAACTATGGTATCATTATTAGCTGTGTTTGCACAGATAGTAGGGTCAACACAGCTAGTGGTGCATAGTTAATCATGTTAAAGGGTTTTGCAGCTCTAACTGAAGCTGCTGACTCACAGTGACTACCTGGGGGAAACCATGGATTACCAAGAACCATCCAGGATGCCATGAACACGCATACTCAAGCTCATCTGGAGTCTCAATGTAAGAAGAGCCAATTGCTAGCTCAAATATGTAACAAAAAGTTGAAATAATAGGAATAGCTGGAAAGGGCAAATGGGTGTGATTACTATGAATGTCACTGAAAATTTGAATAATACCTAAAATGCATGAAAGATGAGATGCTTTGTTAGGTCTGAGTGGAATTTCTATTCTATTCCAGTATTAAGAAGTAGAAAAGATTTTATAAATGAAAAATTTAAAAAAGCCTGTCAAAGTCCTTTGTCTGTGTGTGTGTCTCGAACTGCACAAATTAGCTCATGTCAATCACTTGTGTTTCTGTCTGCAGTCCAAGGTCGCCATTGTAATGCTAACTGCTGATTGACTCCTGGGTCATGGTTAACTTCATAGAGATTGAGTTGAGGCACACCTTTTAAATATCTGCTTCCCTGTCAAAACCTGAAACTTACATTGCATTTGTGAGAGATAGGACACCCTGATGAACTCATTGTGTGAAATCTGTTTGTGTAGTGTCAAAAATGTGAGCATTGCTGCAGGTTGAAAAACTGGCACTGTTTTCTTACAGAGATTTCTGGTCTCAGTGAAAGTTTCTCTCTAATCTGGCTGTGAGCTTTCTGTCCAAGACACACCAGTGTAAACATTTTTACTAAGCTCCAGAAGGGTCAAATGTTTAAATATGGAAGATGTGGAACATTTAAATGTTTGAAAGGAGTTTTAGCTGAGAGTATGAATGAGTACATGAGATTTTAAAATTCATGAAAATGTCTTAATTGTGAACAAATCATCCATTCATTTGAATGCAGAATTGTTACCAGAATATATAAGAAATTTCTGAAAGTTTGAAAGGTACGAAATATTAACTTGCAGCAATAATGTCCAAATAGATTTAATAGTTTTTTTTTTCATTTTTTTCTTGAAGCTTAGATATCATACTGTATTAGCACTAGCATCAAAACATTCCTGACAAAACCTAGCCCAATACACAGCCAAGATTTTTGATATACTAGGGTTATACATTCCCCAAACAAAACCCTCAACACTCAGAACATTTTGACCAGAAACCAAAAAGGATGTCTTTAAAATGTTTTAATCATCTGAACTTTTTATAGTTTGTCTAATCAACTGTGCAAATAAACTCTTTGTATTCTGTAATTTTGGGCCTAATAAAAGTCTTATTGAAACATTTAGTCTAAAATACTGAAAGTGACTTATAAAATAGCCATTGTGTGCAACTTTTTAATTATAAAATGCAAACTTCCCTGTGGTTGCTAACACACATACATTCACTATAAGCGGTGAGAATAGGATGGTGTCTGTCACAGCCACAGAGCAAAGGAAATGACATCATGGGCTTCTGCCCACGTGGTATTAATCAGTATCCCCAGCCCTCTCCTGTTGGCACTGTCACAGTAAGTGTAGGCAGCTCATTTGCATTGCGATGCCACTGAACCTTTATTTTGAGCTCAGTAGATTTTACTTTGTGGTTCGGCTGGAACTTCAACCACTGGACCACCCTTCTCCCTCCTATTTTACCCCTGTAATATGAAAAAAACAGTTTCATGCAGTTGGAGTGGATTATTTTTCTTACAATGTGAACAAATATGTTTGTGCTTGTGTTGTTCAGCAGAAATCTCCACAAGCTTTTATTTATTTTTTATAAAAAATGGGACAATATGTATTAATAAACAATTACTTAAAATTACTTAAACAATTACTTAAATACATGAGATTATAGTCAGGCGGCTAATTTCTGTCTCCAGTCCCATGGCAGGTTGAAGTTAAACACAGAGAAGGCAACAATAAGAAAATAATCTAAGTCAAACAGAGTAAGACAAGCAAAACAACATACACAGAAACATGGTAGACCAAGAGTTGGGAGACCATAGGAATTTTTAGATATCAAATGTCTCAAAGTATCTGCTTGTTTAAGTACTTGTTATATTGCACATTGCTCAAAATTGCACCAAATAGTAAAGTGCTAGATTGAATTGCACGATGCCCATAGCACACGAATGCAGGTGTGTGTCTAAATATTGCACAAAATTAGCATACATAAGAATAAGAATAAAAATAACTTTATTCATCCCTAAGGGGAAATTCAATTATCTGTCAGCTCATCTATTATATGTCAAAGAATTATAAAGCCTGATGGCTGTTGGTATAGGATCTTCTGTATCTCTCTGTCCTGCATCGAAGAGAGAGGAGCTGGCCACCACATTTTTTTGGTCCCTCAAGGTGTTGTGGAGTGGATGATCTGGGTTGTTCATGATGGCCTCGAACATCTTCAGTGTGCATCTCTCCACCACCTCGTCCAGTGTGTTCAACCTTACTCAAGTCACAGAGCCAGCTCTTTTGACTAGTTTGTCCAGCCGCCTTGCATCTTTGTGTCTGATGCTTCCTCCCCAGCAGACTGCAGCATAAAACAACACACTTGCCACCACAGACTGATAAAACATCTGCAGCATCTTACTACAGATGTCGAGAGATCTGAGCTTCCTCAACAAAAAGAGCTGGCTCTGCCCCTTTTTGTAGAGAGCGTCTGTGTTTAGGGACCAGTCCAACTTATTATCCAGGTGTACACCTAGATACTTATAGCTTGGCACCACCTCGATGATGATGTGGATGGTGTTGAATGCGCTTGAAAAATCAAAGAACATGATTGTCACATAAGCGCCAGGTTCCTCCAGATGAGCTAGGGCACGGTGAAGCATGTAGAGGACAGCATCGTTCACTCCAATGTGTTGTTTGTATGCAAACTGCAGGGGGTCGAGTTTGTCTTTGACCTCAAGTCTCAGTAGGCGTAGAATCAGCCGCTCCAAGGTCTTCATGATGTGCGAAATGAGGGCTACTGGTCTGAAGTCATTAAGTTCAGCTGGACATTTAATTTTTGGTACCGGCACAAACACAGGAAGTCTTCCACAGTGCCGGCACCCGCCCCAAATGTAGACTGAGGTTGAAGATCTTGTGGAGAGGTTGGCGCAGTTGGGCAGCACAGTCTTTGAGGAGCCTTGGACACACACCATCTGGGCCAGCAGCCTTCCCAGAGCAAAGTCTTCCCAGCTCCAACCTTACCCCCATCTCTGTGACAGACAAAGGTGGAGGCACAGGTGTAAGAGGGGGGGTGGCTGCCACATTGGAGTTGTACACAAGTTGTGGAGGTGTAGGAGGAGGAGAAGCAGCATTGGAAGTGGGAGTGGCTGCTGGAATGAATCTACTGAAGAACTGATTGAGTTCATCAGCTCTTTCTCCATCACCCACTGTCTTTTCTTGATGTTGTAACCAGAGATGGTGTTGACTCCTCTCCACATTTCATGGATGTTGCTGTGTTGTAGATTCCTCTCCAGTTTCTTTTAATATTCCACCTTTGCCATCTTAAGTCTCTTCTTCAACTCATGTTGCACTTGTTTGAGCCATGCTGTTTCACCATCTCTAAAAGCTGCCTTCTTCTCATTGAGGATTGCCTTTATGTCACGGGTAATCCAAGGTTTGTTATTGTGGAAACAGTGTACAGTCTTTGTAGGTGTGACTGTGTCTCTACAGAAGTTGATGTAATCAGTAAAACAGTCAACCTGTCTATCAACGTCCATGATATTCTCCTCTGTTTACAGCGGCACATCCCAGTCTGTGCATTCAAAGCAGTCTCTTAGAGCCTCAGTAGCCTCTGGTGTCCATTTCATGACTGTGAGTTTAGTTGCAGGCTGCCTCCACACACAGGGTTTGTAACATGTCTGCAGAAGAACCAAGTTGTGATCTGACCTGCCCAGTGGTGGTAAGGCAGTGGCTCTGTAAGCTTCTCTGACACTGGCATACAGCGGATAAAGGGTTTTATTTTCTCTGGTTGGACAGTTAACAAACTGTGTAAATCCAGTCAGGTGAGAGGAGAGGGAAACATGGTTGAAGTCTCCTGATATTATCAGTAGTGCCTCAGGATGTTTAGTCTGTATCTTAGCAACAAGTTCATGGAGAACTTCACATGGAACTTCAGCAGTTGCCTTGGGTGGGATGTACACAAGTATTGTTATGATATGACTGAATTCTCTTGGTACATAATATGGCCTCATATCAACTGCCAAAAGTTCAATATCTGGACAACTCATCTTCTCCTTGACAGTAATATGTGCAGGACTGCACTATCTCTGGTTCACAAATAAAGCCAGGCCCCCACCTTTTTTCTTGCCACTGGCATTAGAGTCTCTGTCCGATCGTATGAGAGCGAAGCCAGGTAGATCCGCGTTGGAGTCTGAGATGTTTTGATTCAACCACATTTCCGTAAAACACATGAGACTGCACTCACAGTATACTTTCTGAGTCTTCACCAATATCTGCAGTTCATCACCCTTGTTGGGCAGAGAGTTGACATTTCCCATAATGACTGATGGCAGAAAGGGCTTATATCTCCACTTCCAAGCCTTCACCTTTGCACTAGCACGGCAACCATGAAAACACCTCTTCATCTCAGTTGGAATAGGATGGTGTCCTCCAAACTTGCTCCGTTTCAACGAAAAAAGCTCCTCTCTTGAATAAACTCTTCTCCTCACAGACGTATCCATTAGTAGTTGAAAGAATATAATAAAAATTCAGTAAAACTAAGTAAAATTGCAGAGCTACCAGACTTTGCTGCTACTAGTTGAAGCGCATGTTCTAAAAAAAGGTCTATTGTGTACGCAGTACTGCATAAAATTGACAATGGTGTTCTAACAATTTGCCTCATAGACAAATAAACAGTTCAAACAATTTAAACATTGTTAATGATCACAGTCCTCGTTTTCCAATAGCCATGCATTGAGATGTTTGGTGAAGGAGGTTGAGAGTTGGAAATTCACGTAAAGTACTTGGTATTGTGTTCCAGGTCTGGGATGCACAGTAAGAGAATATTGCTTATAGTCCTTGTAGTTATTTCACACTTTATTTTGCTAAGTACAGAAAAAATAGCATAGTTATCCCAAGGTGTACTTATGAAGACCAAATGAAGGTGGTATTTCCAGACACACACTCAACATCAGACAGCAAGAGACAGGAAATGATGCCCTTAATAACTGACACCTGTGAGTACAGTAGGTCATGTGGCCACGGGTAGACCGGTAGATCTCTGGGTTGCCTAATACCTTATATGTGGTTTAAGCTTAACTCTAACTGTATTGTCCGTCTGTATTCTTAAGTACAGACTGTCTCTTTTCTCAGATCTACCAGATATGTGATATTCTACATTATCTTTAATTCAAATTATTTCTTTCAGTTGGCAGGGGAAGCCCAAGAGCTGTTCTCAGTGCGCCATGGTCCTGTGCGAGCTGCTCGCATTCTGCCAGCACCTCATATCAGTGAGTATCATCAGTACTTTAACCTCACCTGAAACATGAAACAACAAACTTCAAAGCATAGACTGCACATTGTGACTCCATGTGATGCTCTGATCTATATATTTGCATATTAGGGGTGTAAAGATCCATTGACCTTGTTCAGTCAATCTTGTTTGATGTATCATTTCAATAATCAACAATCCAATGTCATTGATGCAAAGTGACAAAACGGGAAAAGAAAATACAGGTCAACAGCCAAAATATGTCATATGCAAACACTGCCGTTAAGTATGGAAGACGAGAACGGCCATGTTTTTTATTGTTTTGGGGTTTTTTTGTGCACTGTTATCTCGTGATAGCGACTTATTATTTAGTTATCTCGATGTAACAAAGATTGTTTTCTCGTGATAACGAATTAATTATTTCGTTATCTCGATATAACAAAGATTGTTTTCTCATGATAATGAATTAATTATCTCGTTTTCTCGATATAACAAAGATTGTTTTCCCGTGATAATTGTCAAGTCTGATGATTGCGCACTGGTTAATGTGATCGTCTTGATTTCAGCCTACAAGAGCTGCTGTGGTCCTGCTAGATGCCTCCTGCTGCTGCTGTTATCATTAGTCACACTTCTACTGTTATTATACACATATGATTATTGTCACATACCATATATTTCCAAATAGTCACCCGGTGGCAAATAGCCGCTGGGCACCTAATAGCTGCTGGGGGTTTGACCCCATTTTGCGTATTAAACGCCAGTCTGATTAAACACTGGGGCGATTATTTCCTCATTCATTCCTCATTCAGTCCCTCAAGGAGGGACAACCCTGCAGGCAGGCTGTCCCTCCTTGAGGGACTGTTTGCGCTTTTACACATGGGTCGGTGGTGAAGTGGCGCACATGACTCGTGCTGTGGACAGACGGACGGACAGACAGCCACGTATCTGAAACAGGTAATCCATCTGGCTACATCTTTCCCACATCAAATATCCGTGATCACCTACACCCTACACCAATTCCGTGTCCTCTCACCACGGATGCTGTGATTTGATGGCCCAGTACTCATTTTAGCCCACTCTTAATATGCAAAATGGGGTCAAACCCCCAGCGGCTGTTAGGTGCCCGGCAACTATTTGCCACCGGGCGACTATTTGGAAATATACGGTATGTGACAATAATCATATGTGTATAATAACAGTAGAAGTGTGACTAATGATAACAGCAGCAGCAGGAGGCATCTGGCAGGACCACGGCAGCTCTTGTAGGCTGAAATCAAGACGATCACATTAACCAGTGCACAATCATCAGATCTGACAATTATCACGGGAAAACAATCTTTGTTATATCGAGATAACGAGATAATTAATTCGTTATCATGAGAAAACAATCTTTGTTATATCGAGATAACAAAATAATTAATTTGTTATCACGAGAAAACAATCTTTGTTATATCAAGATAACGAAATAATAAGTCGTTATCACGAGATAACAGTGCACAAAAAAAAAACCCAAAACAATAAAAAACATGGCCGTTCTCTCAATCATGGTACAGTGATTTGTTTTCCACAGAGCTCTACGGTGCGAGCATTTTACTCGCATTTGCAACTAAAAATAGTTTTGTGCGAGCAAAAGAAATCATTCAGGAGCACGCCGTGCGAGTACAGATTTCAACCAGCAACAGGAACGAAAGGCGAATCCTGCCAGTTGTGGGTTGAATGGGGGTCACAGACAGGAATACGGTGGAGGCTCTGCCATATTCCTGTCAAATACAGCGGCCATAGTGCTCCGCGGTGCAAGATAACGGCTTACCGGCGACCGAGAAGCCCAGCTCCAGGTCCAATAATGTCCTCTTCGTTGGTGTCATGACTGCCCAGAAATACCTGAACAGCCAAGCCGTGGCGGCACACAGGTATGTGACGTGTCAGAGGAGAAACGAGCCGTTTACATTTCTCTCTTTGTGGCAGGTCATGGCCCACAAACCTCACTGCAATCAAGGGACTGTTCTTAACTTATCAGAGGAGGAGGGTGGCTGGTTGATTTTTAAGTGTGTGGAGTCTTGCTGCTATTTTAATTTCAATGTTAGACATTTTAAAGATTTCTTGTGTTGATTTATTTTCTATTTATTAAGGGGCCAAAGCAGCCAAAGCAAACCAGCTATATTTTTTATTTAATGTTAATGTTCAAATTTAAAGTTTGTTTATTTAACCCTGTTAACAATAAACGGGTCAGTTTCTCATACCAACTGTTGTGGATCATTCTAACTAACCCGATTAAGTAGTTGTTCTTGTTAGAGTAATATTGCTTGATCAAACCTTTTCTAACATGACTGACAACAAAATAAGTGAACATGTATAATACGCGCTTGGATCGGATTGGTATTGGTATAGGCCAAAACTCAAGGCTGTAATATCGGTATCGGATTGGAAGTGAAAAAGCTGGATAGTCACAACACTAATACACATGCAGACAGGCCCGAAATACATGCACATGCATTAAATGGAGAGATGTCAGGGTGAGGAGGTTGCCCATGGACAGGCGCCACCGGGCGGTTGGGGGGTTTGATGCCTTGCTCAAGGGCACCTCGGCAGTGCCCAGGTCCCTATGGACTGAGCTACTGCCGCCCAATTATGATTTGTATTAAAGTGATGAAAAGATTTCTTCCAGTAAGCTTCAATTTAAAGTAAACTTTACTGCAATTAACTGTTTATAATTATTTACAATTATTATAGTGTTGTTTTTTTATCTTTTATGGCCAAAAGCAAAAAAAAGGGGTTGCAGCATCTTCTGTAACTGATTGTGTTAAAAGGGCATATGATATCATCTCATATCAATCACAGGCTGCTAAATTAAATCAATATAATACTGTATCATGATGACACTAGTGATTTCCCCCTACTGCGTATTACAGTAGTTTATACTGGTGATATTGTTGACCTCTCTACTTTTAATGTGAGACAACAAAGGCTGCACCCTCAAGGTTTTCTAGTGTGACAAGTACATTTTAGGTTTTTCTTTGCTGTGGTATTTTTTTTACCAGTTTAATTTTGTTTTTCAAAGTAATCTGTACTATATCATCAAACCCTTATTGGTTGAAGCATATTTTAGATTTTTTCAAATGGGAAGATGGATGCCACTCTCATGTTTCTATGGTAAAAACAAGGCTACAGTTTGCAGCTGGTTAGCTTAGCTTACCGTAAAGACTGGAAACTGGAAACAGCTAGCCTGTCTGTCCAAAAACAGAACAATCTGCCTACCAGCACCATTAAAACTTATTAATTAAAGGTAGGGTCTGGAGGATTTTCCAGTTGCTGTTTGTAAACACACATTCAAATTCAGCCCCTCCTATCAGGCTCAACTCTCCCGGGTGTACGGAGCCCGGAGGTACGGAAGAAGGCCTCACAGAAGAGGTTCAGGCAAGGCTCGCGCTGGTGCACGCTCGGACACGCTCGGACACGCTCAGGCACGGCACCTGCGCTCTCTCATTGGCTGGGGAAATCTCCGCCCAGAAGCGGTCCGAGCTCACAAAAACATCAAAATACAGTTAAAGGGCAGGAGCTCTGCAAACAGAGTCACCACCACACATGAGTAGAAGCCCATAGGTGATGATTAAGCAGGATTTCATTCGTATATGTCTATATTTTGTTTTGTTTGAAAATCCTCCAGATCCTACCTTTAACAGCTTGTGTAATTACCATGTGCAAAAACCAAAGGGCCATATCACAGCATTTTTTGCAACTGCATCTCAAGACATGCTGGTTTTGGGTCGTGGGCATTTAAATGGTAAATGGTAAATGGACCTGCATTTGTTTAGCGCCTTTTTAGTCATCTAGTGACCACTCAAAGCGCTTTTTACACTACGAGTCACGTTCACCCATTCACACACACACATTCATACACTGGTGGCCGAGGCTACCATACAAGGTGCCACCTGCTACTCAGTTTTAACACACTCACACACCGATGGAACAGCCATCGGGAGCAATTTGGGATACTTCGACATGCAGCCTGGAGGAGCCCGGGATCGAACCGCTGATCTTTCAATTGGTGGACGACCCGCTCTACCTCTGAGCCACAGCTGCCCCTAAAGTGGTGCTATATCATTGAAACCAAAGAGTGCTTCATGCTGCCTAATCCAAATGTTAAAGTCAATCTACGATTTGTGTTGGCCTGAGTTGGTGCTTTCTTGCTGCCAAAGCTTTGCTAGAAACCTCTTGCTGTGTCTTCACTGTTCCTTTAGCGAGCTCTTTCTAAATCTGTCTCTTTTAGACTCATGCATATTTTGCCATGTAAACATACTACAGCAGCAGATCGTCTCCCTCTCTTCTCTCACCATGCATACACGGGAGTTGGTTTCGTAAAGTGATTCAACCTTCGGTAATGTAAAACTACTTAGCGCTCGCAGCTCGACAAAAAACTACATATATGTGAATGTGCGATAGTTAGAGTAGCCTAACAGCCTGTTAGAGAAGAAATGGCAGAGCATAAAGGTTCAGGTGGAAAAAAACCCCATCTCTGCTAAAAGGGAAATAAATTGCCTAGATCCCAGGGTCCATTTTTTGTATTTGGGAGCTGTTTAAATGTGTAATTAGTGGTAGATTTTATTTTGTTGTACTATTAATATTGTATACAGAATCTGAATCTCACTCTGAGTTACTGTTGTTGTTTACAAACTAAAGAAATGAGAGATCAGTTTTGTTCATATTTGAAGGTAAAGTGGTTAACATGTAAAACATTATCACTTATTTTGTTGCAATACCGTTTTCTTAAATTGATAATAAAATATAAATACATTTTTTTCTTTTACTAATTAGTCATATCATCAAGAATATTATCGCAAAAATACCTTGAATTATAGTGATATTATTTTAGGGCCATATTGCCCACCCCTAGTGATTGGACCTTTATACCATGGTCTGGGTGAATACCCAGTTCTGACTGACTGCAGGATGTCCACTAAAACCTGATATAGGACACCTTCTAAGTATTGCTGGTGAAACGGTCTGTTCAGTGCTCTAAATTAATGTGCTAGCTATATAATAGTATCAGCCTGTGTCTAATACGAGTAACCATAGCAAAAGGGATGCAGTCAAAGCCCTTGTTTACAGTTTATTTCCAACACTGAGTGTCGTCCTTCAGTCCTCTGAACACCACAGGAGGGAGACTCTTATGCTGTGTTCACACTACGAGCGACTCAGCAACAGACTACAGTTCATTTTCAATGGAGGCCAGTGACACAAGGGTACAAACTGACACCCAACACTTGTTGCTGCTGACAGTCATGGAGCGCTACAACAAAAGTTCTCAACTTTTTTCAGCACTCCAATGATGCAGTGAGGCATCAGCCAATCATATAGTTTGTTTTTAGCTATGGTACTGTGTTATTTACCTTAGTTAGCTGATGCTATGCTAGCTTTCTGTGTATTGCAGTGCATATGGGGATGCAATGAGGTGGTGAAATGTGGTGTTAAAATGGGGCTCATCATAGGCAGATATTTTATGTCCAAATACAAACTTTAGATGACGTTCAGTCGAGGTGCTTTGTGGCAGGTAGCTGGTGGTGACTAACTATTTTAATGAGCGCTTGAACAATATTTCAACAGCGATAGTGATAATGTTGCTTGGCTCACTGTTGCTTTATCGATCGTAGTGTGAACACAGCATATCACACACGCTGCAAGAAGTACACTGGCCCTCTAACCCAACCGATACTTTGTATCACATCAGCGATTATCTCACATTCTATTGGCAGTTCAACTTGCTGTTTCAGGCCGCGGCTGACAGTAATTTTACACATGGCGTATTATTTGTTTGTGAAAATTTTGATATTGATTTGGGGACATGATGATATGGCTGGATAGCCAGCTCTTCTTGTTGATAAACATCCTGCCAAATTATGTTTATTGTTCTTGACTTTGAATCTTGCAAGCATAATGGTAGCTGTCAAAGGGTTCTATGAGCTAAGCAAGTTGTATCTAAGGTTCATCTTATTTACTGGAGCAGTGAATGTTTCCATTATAGTAGAACCTTATGGGGCGGTAGTGATTGTTCCTCCAGGTATTAGGTAAACCCTCAGGTGTTACCAGAGACACTTAGCTTGTGAAAAACTTAACATTTTGATTTAATTATTTTTTTCTTTGGCAAGTGACCATGGTATAAGCTGCATAATGCACTTTGAGGTGTCCATAATCAGGAATTAATTGCATCTGCGAAAGCAGCTGTCTGCTTTGCAATGGACAGTTCACCCCTCCCCGTCAGCCATTAATTCCTGATAATGGACACCTCGTCAGGCATTATCCCTTATGTATTGGACATAACAAAGTTGTCATGACAATCTAATGTTCTGTATCTCAAAAAACTCTCAATCTATCTATGAAACCCTCAGTGAATCTTGAAAATTCTGCTGGCCTGCTTAAATTGTGTTATCTAGCAGTGCAGAAAGTGGAGTGAACTGTACAGGTGTATGGCCTGTAAAGCTAGTTGACCAGCAGCTGGCGCTAATCTCTGACTCTGAGCTGCTGGTGGTCTGTGCTTAGAGCAGCACAGCAGTGTACCTCATTGTGTTTCATGGTGCCCGGGAACTGACAGTTGTAGTACGCTGACAATGTCACTGTCTTGCAATAACATAGGTCATTTTTATTGACTTCGGCAAATAATTTATGCATTTAGGAAATACAGTTTGTAGTGACAGTTGTTGCTTAAAAGTATCTTCAGATGTGAACTAAAAGTTTTTTGTAACCTAAACCTCTGTTTTGGTTAAACAGAGGTTTAGGTTACAAAAACGTTCTGATTAATGAACATGGTTGGCACAGCTAATAATGGTTGCTAAGTAGCAGAGCTATTACAGAGGATGTTCATTTTATGGACTGAACAGATGCAAAGAAAAGTATCAGTTGCTTAAATGTTATGTGTTGTCATCAGGAGGGTGTGGTTGTGTTGAGATAGCTCTTGACTGACATCTTCCAGACGTTCCAATGACTTTTGTTGTGGGATAAACCCAGCTTTTATCATTCTGATGAGTTTAAATTTGGTGACCTACTGTAATTTCAGCGTAGTTCAGCCATTTAAGTGACCCATTTGTAGCCACACAGGCTTAACCATGATAAATGTGTATCTATCAGACAAACACAATTTGAAACAAGTAACTTCTTAGTTGTGCATTGCCTTAAATGGCCTCGTCATGATAGGATGGATTTGGCACAGAGAGCTGCCTCATTGGGAAAAATATTATCTCAAGTGTGTCAACATCAAGAGGTTGCAGGACAAATATCACCCATATGGAAAATCATGGTAACTTTGTTCTCATCCCTCAATTTTGTTAAACAATGCTCACCAAGTTGCATGAGGTTATATTAAAATTTCTGCTTCCACAACTGCTTATTTTAATCCTGTTTCCACTTTTTATTTTCATATTAATTGATGTCTCAACAACACTGCAACATTTATCTTAATTTATAAAGTTACTAATAGTGAAATAGTCACAGTGATGACAAACAAACTGGCTCCACTGTCTTTTTCAGACACTGGGAAATTGAATGCAGCATGAATACCAGTGTTCATATCCTCAAAGCTATGGTACAAATGGTTTCAGGGTTCCATGGATTAGATCCTTTCCAGACATAGAGTTTAAATTTGATCTCTGCAGGTGTCAATCAGGGGTGAGAAGGCTGCTATATAGCCTCCGGTTTGTGGCATTTTTTTAGTGAGAAAATCGTCTTTTTTGTTCTCCGTCTGTGTTCCGGTCTTTTGGCAGATTTCAACAACACACAAAGGCTGCATTTGAAAAGCGCTGGAAGTGGATGAAAGCAAACCACAGTAATAAGAAGCAGCACATAGCCCCAATACATGAGGGGAGCAATTCTCTCAGCAGAAAATAAATATGAATTGTACTACTGGAGAGAAGGACACTGATTACAATCTGCTAGGGTGCAAACAGTGTTGTACTGTGGTGAGCCACTAAAAGGCCAATTGTCTGGAATGTGAGGCTGTGGGTAGGAGGACTTAGAAGGACCCGAAAATAGGTATTGATTATAATAAGGCAAGGTTCCACTTTCCTATAATAGAGAGGGAAGTTCTGGTTTTCCAAAGGGAGTAAAAGCGTTTATCCACATCCTCTCTGGGGTTAACAACCTGCGATCTTCTGTTGTCTCGGAAAATGAGGAAACACCATTCCCTTGATAGACAACAAATAAGTATTGCAAGAATGTGATACATAATATGTACTGCTGGTGTTTGAGCTCTCTTCAATAGAGCTACAGGGATGCTCCCACACTATAGAAACATTTTTTTCTGAAATTTATAAGCAAGTTGTTTGTAATGTTTGAGGCCATAGTATTATCTGAACATGCAACCATCCCCTCTGTTACGTTAAAACATGCAATTGTCCAGTACCTGCTTCAGTTACTGTCCATTACAGTGGCAATCAAATCAGTCTCTCTATTCATCAAATGTTGCATTTTTTCATAAAATCTTTATTAATGCAGCTGTAATTAGACTCATATATAATTCTCAGTGTGATGACTAATGACACAAACATTAAAGAAAAAAAGGACCCTGTCTGGAGTGTCTGGTTGGAAAGACACGTTTGCTCTCATGCCATACCACAGGAACTCGGTCTGATTACTGACAAGCTTCAAATTGCAGTCCTCTAAAGGATAATGTAAGTTCCCCCATCCCCTCAATCCCCACATCCTCCGTTCGTCTTCAAGAGATAATCAGTGAATATACTGGATCAGTACCTTTAATGCAACATGTTTTCTCTTCATTTTTAAAAAATATATGCCTGCCAGGTTTTTAGCATGCTGTAATTCCATTCTCTGAAACCCCAAAAGAAACAAGGAGATAGAAGGAAAATCTCACTCCCTTATGCAAAATTTGTCAGATTTCTCCAGCTAACTTTAGTTGTGTCATTTTTTGAAATCATATTTCTCCCCAGCTTTTTCTGGAGAACGTTTGAAAAGCTCACACAGTGACGGAGTAGGAAAAACCTATAACACCAAAATCTTTACAGTAGGTCAGGTCCACTAACTTGCAAAGTATGGACTGACTTTGGAAAAAATCTTCCTTCATCAAAAATGTTTTGTGACCATAATTAAATTACAGGGCCACAGTAGTAATGTAATCTGCGTGTGTCCGGTCATGGTAATAGGCTGCCTGTTGAATGAGGGTGGGCAGCACCAGAGGCCTCACATGTTCGTGTAAAGAATGTCCCTCTTTGTTACGTGCAGATCATTCTGTTTCTCATCTGTCTATAACTTCTCTTCCTCCTCAGGTCTTCTGAAGACGGACAGTTTTGCCGACAAGAGGCCTTTGTTGGGGGTGTGCAAGAGCACAGGGTCTTCTGGGTGAGTTCATGCATCATAATAAAGCTGACATTGCTACCTTTCCCAATAGGATCTTTGACATTTTTAACTCTACACTAATACTATAATAACTGCAGTCACTGATTAGCACACCATCAACCAGATATGAGTCACAACTCCTACAGTTAAGCCAAACATACCTTAAGCTTATATGGGTAATCTGGTGCCCATGGATCGAAAACACAACGAGATCTTAAGTTGAACCATGAAGGATGCCGCTGTGTTGTGAAGTGTGACAGGTTGTGTCAGAATGTGTCAAATTAACTGCCTATATGAGGAGCTAAATATTATGGTTAGGCCAAACTCAAGTCCTCCTCTCACAGAAAATAGCTAACAAAAGTCTAGTAATGAAGCACATTTTGAAATAATGACTATGTGAATGCCATATAAGGTGTTTAAGAGCTATACTTAAGGCCACTTAGTCCATTTCCACCAAGCAGTCCAGTATTGTTTAGTTCAGTTTAGTATGCAATTTTTTTGGTCTCCAATGTGAAAACTGTTGGGGTACCTAGCACACAGATCTGAATGAGAATGAGTGGATGTTTAAACGTTTAAAAATATATACAGGGGTTAAAGTTCTCCGGCACAGCGCCGGATTTCCGGTGTGGTGAAGTTTCTGTCCGGCACGGGTAGAAGTGCTCTGCAGTGCGAGCATTTCACTCGCATTTGCTCCTAAAAATATATATATGTGCGAACCGGGAAAATGATTTAGGCGTACAGTGTGCAAGTAAACACAACCTACTGTTTACCATAATCGGCATCAGATGTTTTTTTCATCGATAACTGATCAAAAAAATGTATTTTAAAACTCGCTCCTTTGGCTCAGATACAGCTGTCTCCCTCCCTGCCTGCAGTCCTCACTGCACTGGGCTTTGTAACAATGTCCCGCCTACAGCCCCCTGTGATTGGTTACACGGCACAAGTGATAGCCAATCAACACTGACGCCTGTGCATGCTTTCACATCATGTCACTTTGAGACACAGAGCATAGAGAGAGCGGGAGAGGCTCCGGTAAGCCAGCGGTAATTTTGAAGGTAAGGTAACAGGAACCAGACAGAAATGTAAGTTGCAATAAAAATCCTCTATGCTGAAGTTTTAAAGTCACCCCCACAACATTATATGATCCATTTCAATGATGACATGCTTGCCCAGAGGCGTAATTTCGACGTAACTGCCTGTTTAATTCACATCAAGCGCGATACAATTTTGCAAACAGCCTAAATGATTTAGTTTCTAAAAATAAATAACACCAAGGCAACAAAGAGATGTAGGAGCTATAAGTCAAAAACTCTGGTAACTACTGAAAGTTTAATCTTTATTTATAAACTCATTATGCTATAAAAGTTTAATCTGAAAAGCTAAAGCTATAATCTTTTGTTTGTTTTGATAATAAACACGTTCCTTTGCAACACATATATTTATATTTCTTCATTTTCTGACCGCAACACCAAGACCCCCGCTCCGGAAAAGATTTCAGATTTCAGGCACACAAAACTTCCGTGCTCCTCATTTCAGGCACAAAATTTTTTCTTGCTTTAACCCCTGTATATATTAATTTTGACCAGAATATGTGAGCTGCATATATGCTAATCCTCACTTGGAGAGGAAAAAATCGTGTCATGGAGCGTTGTTCCTGTGGGCTATGGCAACATTAAACCCCTGCGCTTGCTTGAGAAGGAATAAATGCACAAATCAGATATTTTTAAATATCCAATGGACAGAGACTCTCACTGCAGCTTGTTCTGTTTTGTTCTGAAAAAGCCAAAGAATTCTCAGTAGGCGCTCCAGTCGGTGCGCTACAGAGTGACGTTCATTTACCAGAGGCTTTTTATATCTGGCCGATTTTTGGAGACTGTGGCGGGGGAACTATGGCAGGCCGCCATAGTCTCGTCAATATATGGGAAACACTGCTCGGGCAAATTTACAAGGAATGCATTGCAACCACTAATAGCACCATGAATAGTGCATCACTTAAAGTCACTATCTACCTTTTCCTAAGGTCTGATTCACAAAAAGTTAAACACACCCATAACATTTTGCAGCTGAGTGAATTATGTCAGAATGATACCCCTTTTACATGGAGGGCTCAGACATGGGTTAAACCAGATTTTGTGTTTGAAAGGGTTAACCTGTGTTTACCGCCTCTGCTTTGGGACCTAGGTTGAGAGGTGGGTCAGACAATGGTTGGACCAGGGTCAATTTTAATATGAATGGCACACCACCAGGGTCACTCATAATAGGGGCAGGACTAGTTATGTAATTGGTTGCAAATGAGGGCACAGTCATGATGCAATTGTCAGAGGTCACTGCAGCCCAGCACAGACACTGGAAAATCACATTTTTGTTTAAGTTTTTTTAACAGTATGTTGATTTCACTACTGCAGAAGTTCCTCCTCTTATAGCCTTTTTTTGGTGGCACCCCTTCTCTAGCATGTGTCAGAATCTTGTGCTTACGCCACAACACCTGCCCTTACAGTATATAGTGTTAAGGGGGCTCTACCTGTGCTAACAGGTTACCTATGATCAAGTTGAATTCATCATTCAGCACACCTGGGTAAGAGCAGATGGATGGTTAGATGGTAAAGAACATTTGTCTTTGGAGTTGACTTCTTTTATTCTCTGTTTGAAATTAAGTAACCATGATATTACAGGCCAAAGCAGTTAACTGACAGTTAACAGTTAACTTACTTTAATTTAGCTCAATGATAACTGTCAAGGTTCATAGACAAAACAATTGTTTTTTTTGTTTTTTTTTTGTTTGTTTTTTTTTGCTAATCACCATTATTAGCTTAAGCACATTTAAATTGCATAAATTAGCCTAGCGGCTAGCAGACTTTTCCTAGTTTGACAAATTACACGTATTATTTATACTTTTTCTTACTCACTGTTGGCTTAAGTCACTGCATCTCCGCACAGAACAGCAGTGTTGAATTTCAGTCTGCATGCATGTTTATTTTAGCCGAACATTGTTGAAGCATAGCAGTATGCTGCTTTATTGCTGCCAGAAGTTATTGCCGGGACACTGGCCAGGCAGATATCTCCTGTTCTCCTGTCTTATAACAGCATTGTTTACATATGGCACGTGCTTTATCTTTTGACCCATATTTTCTCTGAAATAAAAAATATTTCCACACTGCTGATTTCTTGCCGTGTAAATAAAGTTATCTTCATCGTCTTTCTCTTGGCTGCTTGCCATCTGCTTGCCTGCTGCTGGACGGTGACACAGAATTTCTATATGTGTGTGTGGAACCTAAATGTGGAATTTTTAGCACATCTGTTGTATTGGATTGCATGAAAATTGTATAGGTATACCTCATAAATTCTTCTTCTTCTTCTTCTTCTTCTTCTTCTTCTTCTTCTTATTGGGGATGCACCCATTTGTCGGCTGCACATCGATATTCTCCTTATTGACTGCCATCGGCCCATCAGCAAATAAGATGACATTCACTGATGGCAGAGGCCAATGTTTTTCTGTTGTGTCACATTAATTTTGCGCAGGCTAAAAAGCTTAAAACTAATGTTGTCTCGTTGTCAAGGGGACAACAGAAAACATATTTGGTATGGACAGACACTATCGGGACAAAAGGACACAATCAACTAACTATGGACATGTCAGGGGTCACACCCTATTGTTTCTGTGATGATGCTACATTGTCAGCAACAAATCTGTGTTGACATCAGCAGGAGGAGAGTTTGTTAACGTTAGCTGTTAGCAGCTGGTGGCCAGAACTAACTCCTGACTGAGTTACATTATGATGCGTTGAAGCTCTATTTAGTAAAAATGATTATTGGGCAAAGGCAAGTTGTAAGTTCTCATGATGTGTTCAGATGTAATCTTGTAAAATTTAGTTTTTGGTGAGAAACTTAAATAAATACAGCTGTGTGAGGGAGAAATTTGTTGGTGTTTTCACAGCAATATAAAATCAATATTAGAGAGGGAATTATGATATGTATAGTAAAAGGGCTTTTGAGCAGTAATTATGTTTTAAAGATGTTTTTAATGTGAGAGGTTATATCAACAGTTGTTTCATAAATGTGTATGATTGAATTGGTGCTCATTCACAGAATGGGGAATACAACAGGAAAAAATCCGAAATAAAACATTGTTATCTGTTGTCAGCCAAATTGTTATTTTGGACATGAGAATTGCATTGGTGCATCCATAATAATAATAATGATGATGATGATAAGGATAGGGATTGGGATAAGGTGGCCATGGTCCTGAGAAGTACACAACTGTTAGAAGGAGAGAAACTAAACTGTGCTGTTGGAATGTGCCATCCGTATCACATTTACCCTTAAAACGTGCAGAATGGAGTGATAGGTGTTATACTCTCGCTGTTATGAAGTACTGATCCTACACCTTAAAATTATTTTCTGTTATACATAAGAGATGCCAAAGGACACCCAACTTCTTGTTATGAACCCTACATATGCATCCAGCTGGAGCTGAGCCAGTGATGTGTGCTTAGTTACTCTGATTCGTGGATTTTTAGTGGCACAATGGTTGGCAGATAGATTAAAACAGATAAAACAGATGTGTACATCCCTGGGATTCTCATAGCTGGGACTGGGAATATCATGTCTTTATTTAGTGACAAAAGTAAATTTATATCTTGCACTCCCCTCACCATACCCAGTCCATGTCTTCTTCTTTCCCCCTCCCCCATTTCCTTAAGCTCCTCTTCTAGAGCAGCTCAAAATTTAACTCAATATATCCTCCTTGGGAAATGAAATAAGGAAGTCTGTCTTCAGCTAGGCCTTAATGGAGACCACCTTCTTGATGTTTTCCAGGGACTGCCGCCCCTGTCTGTTTGACGCCATTGCTTCTGCTTTTCTTATGTCCTCACTGACACTGAGACAGGCAGCGTTTTGATGGCTTGGCGAATCATCCAGGCGTTGCTTGACACTAATGCTGAAAACATGCACTGTGTTGAAAAGCAGAAACCCTGACCTCTGGCTGAATGGCACAGTCTGGTTCTTCCCCATACAAAAGTCCTTGGTAAATAACACTCTGGTCAGAGACGAGAAGGAAAAAGGCTTCCGGGTGCAGCGCAGTACTTTCCATTGGGCCTGTTCATAAACTTACTAAAGTCCTCACACAATTTTTAGCATATAATCATTTTGAAATAACAGCTTTTGTTAACCACCAAAAAGGATGCCGTCTTGACACATAAATAAAAAACAGATTGAAGCCTTGGCCGCTACAGCGGTGCTGGTTTAGAAGTTGGTTCAGTCAGCTCTAGGCTTAGATTACAAGATTTGCAAATTAAAGGAAAACCAGAGAAGGGAAAAAGCATGTGTGCTGAAGCCCTGTACTTGTGGATTTCCAGCCAGGAACACTCGACATAATTTTATCAATGGAAAGGATTATGCGTTAAGCTTAAGCAATGTATGGATCCAGTGATTTTCTTGACAGTAAAGCTACATATGCATCCCTTTTACTCTCTGCACCAGTGCCAGTGGGCTTTGGGAATTAGTAAAGAATGTTGGTGCCATTGCAGATCATAGTATGTCTGCTCACATTTCTGGAAAGGTTTTGGTTTCCTTACCCTACTTGCTGTTGTTATTATTTTCATTCATTTTAATTACATCCACAGGAATTAAAATTCTTGGAGACTTAAGGCTGCTCTCTCTCAATGAATGTAAATTTTATGGCCCAGACAGTTGAGTATTTTTTGGATTTTAACCATTCTGCACTGATGATAACTGTAGCTGCAGGGAAGTTTTTAGGTTGTCTGTGTGTCTGTCTGTGGGTATGGAAGTACATCCATCTGTCTGTCCATCCATCCCATTCACAGGAACGAAATATCTCAAGAATGCCTTGATGAAATTTCTTAAAATTGTGGTGAACTTATTAGATGTTGTTGGTCAAACGTCAAATGCAAAGGTCAGTGTGACCTCACATCTGACTCATTCTAGTGAATGTGGTATCTCAAAAAAGGCATTAAGGGAATTTCCTCAAATATGGTACAAACGTCCACTTGGACGAAGGGATGAACTGATTAGAATTTAGTGGTCTAAGGTAAATGTCACTGTGACCTCAAAACAATTCATTTGGTCTTATGATGAAATTTTAAACAAATGTCAAATAGGATATAGTAATAGATTTAGGACATTTTATATAAAAGGTCAACTTCACTGTGACATCATAATGTTCTGTGGAAACACTTTTCTGGCCATTATTCAATGTCATATCTCAGGAACAGAAGGGGAGACATTTGATCAGATACTGAATTGGTGACACTAACCTCGAAACTTTGTTGATTGTATAGATCTGTGCTGCAGGGTTGAAAACGTGTGAAGCATCTATGTTTTAGAATATTAGCGTCTTTGCAGCAACATCCATATTTGAAGCATTGTCAACTGTCATGGCTACAGATGAGATATAAACCGTAACTGCAACTTTACTGGTTTGTGGAGGTACACAACGCAAGCCAATAATTCTAGTTCTTTTTTCATTTATTGTAACTGGAACACTGAGACCTGCTGAAATGACACAGGGCCCAACATATGTTGGGCCAGTAAATACAGTCAGCCAGTTGTGTGACTGGGTGAGTGCTTGAAAAAATAAAAATGATAATTTAACTCAAATAATTTTCCAGACATTGCTTCACAAGCAACTTTGCAACAGACTTTGCTCTGCTCTGCCCCTGTCTGTCTCCTCTCAGTCCCAGAAATGTGAGTAGAGCATCGCGCAAGGACATACACAGGCTTATTTATTTCATAGGTGAAATGATCATCAATATAAACAACATATGAGTTCAAACACAAAGGAACATTCTTTCACAGACACGTGTCTGGGGTGTGGAATGGTGAATGGTGTTTTAAGAGTAGTGTAGCTATGTTAAGGAACAGCTCAATGCTGGTGTGTGCATAGCAAGTGTATGCTGACAGTGACAGTGGCTGCACTGCCAGCAAACAGGTGTTGGCGATCAGAGCAGAGAAGAAAACCTGTGGTCTATTGTGCATGGCCTTAACCAGACCCATGTGCTTGCAGCTCTTAAATTCCCATAGTGCCTCGACAGAACTAAAAAAAAAATGTATCATTTTGTGCAATGTTGTCCAGTCCAGAAAGAGTGCCAGTGTGTAGTTGTTTAGGAACAAATAAGCAGAATCTAAATTTACGTTTCTTAATGATTCCTTTGGAATCAGAATTTTGGAACTGGTTCTAATTTAGAGCAAAAGTTCAGTGATAAAGAAGCATGCTTAGTTACCCAGAGTTTGGGAACTGCCAGTGACATTTCCAACCTCCAGCTACCCAGTCATAACATCTCCAGATGCTGAGAGAGTGTGGTCCTTTTTGCTTTTAACCAATATAGTCCTCTTTTACCGTGCAGATTACAACTTGATGTGCTTTTTCAGGGTTCTGGCTAACATAGATTGATATTTTGAGCAGATATCGTGGTCACTGTTGAGGATGTGGTTATTCTTTTTTTTTGTTTGTTTTCAAAGGACTGCACACTCACTGAGATTTTATCTGCTACATGTCATGTCACCACCGTCATCCCTGTCATACTTCTATTTTTATTTTTAAAGGGATCCTCATTTGCCTATTGAAAGGCTTGTTTTACATTCTAAAGTTTCCCTCCACTTTGTAATTTTTTTTCAATATACTATTCATGATGTTCATGATTATTGAAACACTGGAATCAATAGCATTGAAAGTGTTCATTCTTTTTTTTTAATACTTTTTATTGTCATCACATTTTATTCACACATTGTACATATATTTGCAATCTACTGTGTATAAAAAAAACCTTTTTTTTCTCTTTTTTGACAAGATGTGAGTAAGTGTACCACCCAGTGATATGTTGAGCCAATCAATATAACAACAAAAAACCTAGATAAGTATGGAAGACGAGAACGGCCATGTATTTTTTTTTTTCTGCACTGTTATCTTGTGATAACGACTTATTAATTTGTTATCACGAGACAACAAAAATTGTTATCTCGTAGTAACGAATTAATTAATTCGTTATCACGAGATAACAAAGATTGTTTTCTTGTGATAATTGTCAAGTCTGATGATTGCGTGCTGGTTAATGTGATCGTCCTGATTTCAGGCTACAAGAGCTGCCACTGGCTGGTCCAGGTGTCCCAGGGAGGTGAAAATGGCAGATCACATTATTGATCAACGCATCAGGATGTAGGCTACTTTAATCAAGGTCTAACACAAGCAGAAATTGCATTGTGTCTTTCTGTTAGAGATGGCATTCAGATTAGTCCTCGTAATTGTTGGGGTCAACATATATTTACCTCACTCGGCGGCACCATAAATGTTGGGGTCAACACATTAGGCTTCACACGGAGGCACCAAATATGTTGGGGTTTAATTGGCTATCGGAAATAATTAATAATTATTATTAATAATTACGTTAAATAATGTGACTTAATTAACATTAAATCACCTCGTGGGGCACCATTCCCGTAAAGAGAAAAATGATAGCCACTTAAAGATATCAGTCTCATAAAATAGGCTAAACTATTAATTTGGAGTTTGATTAATAATTAAATTAATGACAACAACCAAAACTAACAGTAACGCCTGAAGGATTTCGGAGTTCTTGACGCAGCACTGTTCATTCACCCTTGTGCAACATTAAACAGACAGCAGGCATGATTCCAAAGAATTATATTTATTCACAAATTAGCAAAGCAAACCAAAACACACAAATTCTAACTAACTATATACAAGCTTGGTGTGTATATGTGTGTATGTGCGAGAGAGAAAGAAGAGAAAGACAAAGGCGGGTGTGGTGATCAAGGAGCTGTTTGGCCTACAAAGCAAAATGGCTGACAACAGAGAACTACCAAAATGGCCGAATCAAGGCTGCTTCAGTTTTGGGGGAGGTGTTTGTCTGACCGTGTGGTCAGGACAAAGACAAAGGAAAAGAAGCGGGAACTTTGAAATGCCTGTTTGGGTGTAGCTCTGTTGAAAGCCTGTTTGTTAATAAGTCTATGTGAATGTGATTTGTGTTGCAAACAGTCTGGATTAGTGCAGCGATTGTTTAGTTGTGTGCAAGAATCTGTTTGTGAACAGTATTAGCAAACTAAACACTTAGCTTTGGCGAAGCCAACTAATCAATGACCTAACTGCAGTCTATCACAACAATACTCAGTAAACAGCATCAAATCACATACAACAAGTTAAACAGTCTTGCTTCGCCTGTAAAGCTGTGATAAGCTATGCCCAGTTGTTACGTTACCGATCCTTGAATGGATGGGAGAAAGAGTCACTTGGTTGGTGTGCTGCTCTGTTAGCTGTCAGAAGAAGGCTGGGAAGATGGTTCCAGGTGCAGTCTTTGTTGGGTCCTTTGTTCCAAAGGTTCTGATCCGAGGAAGCTGGTCGCTTGGGGTCCTTGTAGAGTTATGCTGGGTGCTAACTCACTTAGTTCCTTGTTGCTGGAAAGCTAGTTGCAAACCTTGTGTTTGCCAGAGTCTGTTATCAGTTGCTCTTCCTTTAGTGGTTTGGGCTATGGAGCCAGGGTCTAGGCCTCTGGCTGTTCCAGGCCCAGCCGGAGAGCGGTGTGAGCTGTTGAAGCTCCAGGGCAAGAAGAGGAAGTTCTGTGGAAGGGAGCACATTTTGTACAGATGCCTGTGACATCACAGAGTCACATGTCACTGTAAAAGGTCTTGTCCAATCAAGTTTTGGGACTTGAGTCTCACTGAGGTGTGAGGTGAGATCTCCTGTGGAGATGGGTGTCACCTAGCTCTTTGTTTGAAGACAAAGAGCATGCAGAGGAAAAAGCCTTTAAATGTGCAGTGATGATTTTACCAAATGATAAATCATCTGTGGTCCTGTGAATCCCAACATAATTTAAAGGAGAAGACTAGCGCGGTTACAACTTCACAGGTGAAGATTAAGTGATCCTGCTCATCGACGGGAAATCACATCATCTGCTATATGTGACGTACATGCCCTTATTTGGATAACACATTCTGGTATTTCCCACAAACGGGAAGATGTTTTAAGTAGGGGGGGGCTGCCAAGTGAATGAATGAATGAGTGACATCATTGCATTTTTTTCCTGCTGTATAGCGCATCGCCCATCACCACTCACTAGGCTGCTGACTGGCTGCCATAAGCTACACAGAAATAAAACATTAAGAAGTTCTAACAAATGCAAATTTTATTACATTTTTCCATAAGGAGGCCAACAATAGAATTCACCACATGACAAAAACAGACAAGAAACTGTAGTTTGAGCGCTGCCCTTGGTGCTGAAGATGTCCCCGACCCTGCAGGCAGCGGTTATAACAGAATCACTTTAAGCACTGTCCTTGGTGCTGAAGATGGAAAAACAAACAAATGTCGATACTCCAAAACTCACTACCTCTGACATGATGAACCAAGACAGTGTACATAGATAAAACAAAACAAAACAACATCAGCAGAAAAAACAGAAGTCCTGCAAACCAACAGCAACCGGCGATCACCATGGCCAAATAACGTTGCATATCTGTAATAAAGAAATAAAAAGAAGACAGCTGTTGGCAACTAACGCTGTTGCTGCTACAGCTAGCCTACTATTAGGCTACTACTGTTATCCAAACTAAATTAAAGGAAGCAAAGATTGTTTAACCGGTAATTCCACATTATGTTGCCTTCTTTCCACAGCAAGTAAATTATTTCCTTTTAAGGAATGGCTCAGAGAAATGCCATCTAGCAAAGTTAAATATTTTCACCACCATTTTAGTTATGAAATAGCCTCACATATGATATTCAAGGTGCACGCACACACAAGCAGGATCTCACACACATAAAATGTGACTGGAATTAATAAACAAGCAGTAAATGCACAGTGGGGTTATTTGTTTTCTGTATCGGCGTGATGTGCTGTGAGTGAATCGTCCAAGCCGGACGTGTGTTAATTTGAGTTTGATTTAATTTAATTACACTGAAGTTGTTGAGTTACACTGACCATATGAATCCTTTTCATTTTTATACAATTTATTGCTGCATTTTGAAAGCAAAAAGAGTTACGTTTTTTTTGGGGTTTCATATATCAGGGGTTTCAGCTTAGCACCAAGAACCTGTGCCTCCCGTGACCTGTAAAAGTAGCGTGACATAAGCCTCAGTTTCTGTTGTTGACGAATTGTTACAAGCTGATGAATTCGCTGGTCAAGGCTAGGCAAAACGTTAGTACAGGTGAGATGACAGACAGATGGATGGTTTGTCTCTAACAAAATACTTTCTGTAGACATGCTGCAAGAAGGATTAATGCTTAATACATCTGCAGCCAGAGCGCATTACGCTATAGGCTTTATGTGTGGGGAATACCAGGATGTATCCAAATAAGGGCATGTACGTCACCAGGGCTGTTTCAAGACACTCTGGGGGCCCTAGGCAAGAGGCACCTTGGAGCCCCCCCCCTCCCCCCCAGATACCAGTGAAAGTACGATACCAGTGAAAGTATCATGGTTCTGAGTAGTATCACGATACCACAGCAAAAATGAGACAGATGCGCCTTTCGTCATTTATAAAAAGATAAATCACTTTTCTTTAATACATCAATGATATTTCAATGGAATAAATTACTTATTGACTTATTCATACTTCAAAAACAGCATCAATAAGTGATTAACATAGGGGGGGTCAAAATAAAATGAATAAATAAAATAAAAATCAACCAGCCACCCTCCTCCCCTGACAAGTCCCTTCATAAGTAAAGAACAGTCCCTGAAGTGTGGTGAGGTTTGTGGACCGTTACCTGCCACAAAGAGTAATGTGAACGGCTCGTTTCTCCTCTGATACATCACACCTGTGTGCTGCCACGGCTTGGCTGTTCGGGTATTTCATTGGCAGTCATGAAATCAACAAAGAGGAAATTACTGGACCTGGAGCCGGACTTCCCCGTCGCCGGTAAGCCTTATCTTGCGGCGTATTTGACAGGAATACGGCGTCTGTGACCCCCATTCAACCCACAACTGGCAATACATCCTTGATTCTTTTTCCACCCAAGAAAATCTTATTTCATGAGTCTATTTTTTCCTTTATCGAGGTCTCTCATCTACCTCAATATTAACAAGAAATAAACACACACAAAAAAAGAAGAGAGAAGAGAAAAAAAAATAATAAAAAAATAAAGAAAACAAGAGCACAGAAACAAAAACAAAGCCTTACTCAAAGCAAGGCACATTTAGTGCTCCCCCAAATGACTGTCTGCCTCAACATGAGGAACCAAGACTCATTACTTCAGTAATCACTCTTTAACCACATTATAATACATCAACCACTTAGGCCATCTTTTATCAAATAATTTCAGGTTACGTCTCAGTTTATAAGTTAAATACTCCATATTATATGTTTGTTGAACAGTATCTCTCCATTTATCAATCACAGGACATGTTTTTTTGAAGCCAGTTCCTTGTTACCTGTTTCAGTGCAGTTACACGCAGAACCCTTAACAAATATCTATCATTTTCATTTCATATTTTATCAACTATCTTACCCAACAGCCCCAAAGTCTGTATTCAGATGAATGTCAGCCTTTAAAATAAAATATAATTTCATTCTGTATATTATTCCAAAATGATTTTAATGATGGACAAAACCAAAAAATATGACTAAATTTGCATAAGATTCGCCGCACTCCCTCCAGCAGTTCGATATTACTTTACAATTATATTTAACTTGTTGCACTGGTGTTATAAAGTAACGTGATTGTACTTTCCATGCATACTCCCTCTAATAGGGAGATGCTGTATATTCCGATTCATTTGCTTCCACGTTTCCTCTGCTATACGTATGTTGAGTTCTTCTTCCCATTTTAATTTGGCCCTTGTGTCTTGCTGCTTGTAGCTATTTTCTAGAATAGCATACACTGCTGAAATTTGATGTGGTACTCTAACATTGTTATAGTTCTTTAGCAAAAATTGAACAAGTGGGTGAAGTTCACTTTTGATCTTTCTTCCTATCTTACTGTCATGGATATAATTTCTCGTTTGCAAATAACGAGATGGTAGGAGTGTGGTAAATCATAATGTTTCCTTAAAGTTTCAAATGGCATTACTCCATTATCATCGAGACACTGTCCAAATATGGTCAGTCCTCTTTGTGCCCATATACTGAACAGTGCATCCTGTTTATTAGGTGTAAATTCGGGATCCTCCTTTATCTCTCTCAATGCAATTAGATCATTCTTAATTTCACAATGCTTTTTAATTCTACGCCAGATCTCCAAAGTATTTCTGCTGAATATATTCTCAGTTACTTGTGTTTTTTGTTGGATCACTGTACAGAAAGGTATTGTTTTTAACGAAACATGGCACATGTACTTTTCTATTGACCTCCACCTTGCTTTGGAATTGTCGTTTAACCAAACCCGTATTGGGTGCATTTGAGCAGCGTAATAGTAATGCTTCAGATTGGGGAGAGCAAGTCCCCCACACTCTTTGGCCAATTTCAATGTCTCCAGTTTAACTCTTGGTTTCTTTTCATCCCACAAGAATTTACTCATCATTTTGTCCCAGTTTATAAAATCACTTGAACTTATATACACAGGTATTGACAAAAAGCGGGGGAGTACATTCATTCTAATTACATCTATTCTTCTACCCAGTGTTAAGATAAGATAACCGATTCAGGTATTGCCTAATTTGTACTTTTGAAGTTCAGCTGGTACAGTAAGTTGGTATTTTTTGGTATCACAGTTCCTAGATATTTCACCCTATCCTTATCCCATTGCCATGAATACTCCTTTTTCAATACTTTACAGACAGGGGGACCTAGAACCATCGCTTCACACTTCTGTATATTTAACTTGTAACCTGAGGCTGAACTGTAAGCATTAATAGTTTGCATTAATGCCGGTAATGATTTTTCTAAGTTTGTTATATATAAAACCACATCGTCAGCATATAAGGCCAATTTGTGACACTCTTCTGCTATATTCACACCTTCAATTTCTTTATTCATTCTGATATATGCTGCCAGAGGTTCGATACAGATTGCGAAAATTAGAGGAGACAGTGGGTCTTCTTGTTTTATTCCTCGTTTTAATTCAGATCTATCTGACAAGGTGCCGTTTACCCTGACCTGTGCTTTTGATATTTTATACAGTGCTTATAGCCATTTGATAAAGGTGTCATGAAAGCCAAATTTGGCACAAATTTCTAAAATAAAGGTCCATGACACCCTATCAAAGGCTTTTTCGGCATCCAAAGTTAACATCAGTGTTTGAATGTTCATTTTCTGTGAATAATCTATTATGTTCAGAGTTCGTCGTACATTATCAAATAAATATCTGTCTGGAATAAAACCTGTTTGATCTGGGTCTATAATGTTCGAAACAATCTTTGCCAGTCTATCTGCCAGAATACTGCTTAGCAATTTTTGGTCTACGTTCAATAAGGTTATTGGTCTGTAAGATCCACAGTCAGAGGGATCTTTTCCCTCTTTGTGTATTACTGTAATTATAGAGCTGCACCAAGTGTTTGCCCATTGGCCGTGATCCAACGCCCAGTTAAATGTTCTCTCTAAGATTGACAGTAGTTCTTTCTCAAATTCTCTGTAAAATTCACCTGTAAATCCGTCGCTTCCTGGACATTTACCCTTTTTTAATTTTTTTATTGCTACCTTAATCTCATCTAATGTAACTGGTATAGTTAGGTTTGCATTTTGTTCATCTGTTATTTGTGGTAGTCTTATTCCAGACAGATATTCTCTAATTTTATTTTGAGCAAGTTGATTGTCCTCAGGATTATACAATTTTTCGTAATATTTTTCAAATTCTTGTGCTATCTCTTGTTTACCTTTTACATTTATATTCCTGGTTTGATCTTTAATAGTTACAATGTTTGATTTTATCTGTTGTTTTTTCAATTTATATGCCAAATTTTTCATTGCTCTTGCTCTACTATCAAAGTATTGTTGTTTGGTAAATATCAAAAATTTCTCTACCTTTTCAGTTAATAATTGATCAAGTTTTTTTATTAGTTCATTCAAAAGATTCAAAATAGCACCATTTCCTTTCGCCTTATGTTCCAATTCCAATACCCTTATTGATTGTTCTATTTCTTTAATTTTTTTCCCTCTCTCTCTTCTTATATGAGGCAAAAGATATGATTTCCCCCCTCAGCACTGCCTTTGCTCCCTCCCACAATGTAACCGGTTCGATATCCTCTGTATCGTTAATTTCTTGATAGTTTTTTAAAGTTGATCTTATTTTAATCTTAAAATCTTCCATTTGTAACAAAGAGTTATTCAATCTCCACAGAGTATGACCCACTTCCAGGTTGAGATTTAATTTCATAGTTACCATAGCATGATCAGACAATGTGATGGAATTTATGTTACATTCTACAACCCTCGATACATGATTTTTAAACATAAAAAAATAGTCCAGTCTTGAATATGTACTAGAGGATTTTGAGAAAAAAGTATAATCTCTTTCTTTTGGGTGGAAAGTTCTCCACACATCTGTGAGCCCTATTTCTTTAGCTGCTCCTGTCATTATTTTAGCAGCTTGATCTGAGCTATGCAATCTATCACTTTGTGTGTCCATACTTGGGTCCATAATTAGATTTAGATCACCTGCAGTGATTGTTATCCCTTGGCTTTCTGATACTATTGTCTCAACAACTTTTTTAATTAGGTCTGAACCTTCTTCAGGTGGATTGTAGACATTCATAAATGAGACCAATACCTCATTGATCTTTCCAACTATCATTACGGACATAACAGACAAAGAAGGCAGATGCCTTCTTTGTCTGTTAACATCCTTGCCAGTGTAAAAGCTATTTGAGGCATAATTAAAATGACAACTCCTCTTTTTGAAGATTTATATGATGAATAATAAACTTGGGCCTTTGTCAGTTTCTTAAGTTTTTCATGTTCTGATTTCATGAGATGTGTTTCCTGCAAGCTTCTTTTTTAAGTTGTTGAATAAGGATAGACCGATACATCGGCCGGCCGATATATTGGGCCGATATTTGAGTTTTTTACTTGTATCGGCATCCACCGATACGCGTGTGGGTTCGCGGATTTATTTTTCCCTGGCATGATTTACAAACAGGCATCCACGGGCAGCTCTGTGTTGCCGGAAGACCCTGCAGCACACATGCAGCGAATCCTACTGTGTACAGTAGTTGTTGTTTTATTTATGCTTCAGCTTAAATATTTGTTTATTTTATAAAGACATTACTGGAAGATTTAAGAGCACTGAACTCTTTTTTTTATTTGAATGTATTATAATAATAATAATAATAATAATAATAATAATAATAATAATATTCTACCTGTTCTACCTCAACTTTCCATCTTGTTTTAGTATTTTTTACTGTTCAATAAATGTTTCTTATTTTAAACTTGAGACCTGTAATATTTGTTATCATTGTGTCATTTTTTTGATGTAAATTGAGGGAGCAAAAGCAGTATCGGCCCCAAATATCGGCTCAAGAAAATCGGCAGTCCATAATCGGTAACGGCTAAGGGTGATGGAAAAAAATCGGTATTGGCATCGGCCCTAAAAAATCCGTATTGGTCTATCCCTATTGTTGAAGTAACTTCTTGTTTTATCGGATTATTTATACCATTCACATTATATGAAATAATTTTTAATGTTTTCATTTATTGGTAAAGATAGCATATAAGTTGAATTTGCCCAATAATTCACAGTCCATGTTATGTAAGAGAACTTTGGTTACACTATTTTTCAAGTATTTAACATTATCATTGACAGTCGTGAATAAGTGAACAACACAAAATCACCATACCAAAAAAGTGAGACAGAAGGAAGTGTTCATTCTAGGGAACTATTAAGTATGAAGTTTGTTTGGGATTTGGCAACACTTGTGGTCACTGGTGGTCATGCATTTTGATTTATACAGATCCAAAGGTTGTTCTGTTTGGAGCAAAGGTGGAATTTCCATTGTGTGATTGAGTCTTGTTTGTCTGAAGAGAAACTTGTGCGCTGCCAAAGCCATAAACAGACACTGCATAGACTGAACGGACATTGAGTATTTTATTTAGAGGATAATCCACCTAATCTTTTTGTCTTTCCAACGTATGTTACACACAATCTGTTTTTCCGCAAACACTAATTTCAAGGTGTTACAGACAAGATTGATAATGTCTCGTGTTAATGTTGGAATGAAACCTATCTCTAAAATAAAATAATTTCTCAGCTGTAGTAATAGTTTAAAAGTAACCTTAAATCCTTATCCTTATCTTAAGCCCATGACAATGCTGTTGCATTTTATTAGAGTGAAGCAAAATGACTGCTTTGCTTTCCTGAGACTCTGGGACATACCAAAATCTTTTCCAGTGTTCAGGTGTGGTATTGTATAAACTTACTGACTAACTTTAGCATCCGCTGGGTGCACCTGTACCTTTTTGACCACCCAGCTGAGGTATGTCACTGTCACCATGACATGACAACCTTACACTCGGGTAATTCCTCGGGTAATTACCCGATAGGTAATTCGCAAAAAGATATGTCACAGGTAAAAATAAAAAAAATAAATCACAGATACAGGCATAGGTAAAAACGAACAACATGCGGGTGGGCCGTGGTTGGAACAAAAATATTCTTTTATTTTTCAAAATAAAACAAATGAAAATGATCTGCAGCACTGGTGTGGTATTTTGACATCTAGAACTCTATTTCCAAGCTGCAATGGCTTTTGGGTGGAGGGCCCACTGTGAACCCATTGAGGTTGGCTGCAGGGGATTCCCAGGGCAGTCTCTGCATCGTGCACTCAGGCTCAGGCTCATCAGAGGGTTGCAGGAAAGGAAAGCCACCAAGAACATCAGTGAAGTTGCAGAGCGCACTTCCAGGTGGCTGTGGATCAAAAGGGGGGACCCTTGGTGTAGCATGCTACTTGGACACAAGCCGGGGGCTGATCATCTCGTCCAGGTGAGGGTGGGAAGACCTGAAACACCTGAGGACCCTGAGTTTTTCACTGAGTGTGAAAAGTGTGTCCAAACTGCCCATCTATGCGGATGGTGTTTCCTAGAAACTTATTTTGAAAGTCAATGACACAAGTCCAACCTTTGACCCCGTTGTCTTATTCATCACCAATGCGACAGCAATGCTAGCTCTTAGTGTTAAGGTTACAGCAAAATGGATGACATAAAGGCAAAATTAGCCAGTGGAGAATATGAGCTCGTGGATAACACATCATTCAGGGATAAGTCAGACGTTTGGAAGAAGGTTGGTGTCATAAGAGATGATGAGAATAATATTTTAAATGGCTTTGCTGCTTGCAAAAAGCACCAAAAGGTTCTCACTTTTGATTGCAGCAAGATAGGCACATTGGCCCTCATTTATCAAATGAACGTATGCCAGAATAGTCGGTGTACGCTCATTTCCATGCCAACTTTGTCATTTTTCAATTTGGACTTGAGCTTAGGGTATAATCAATTCTCACGCCAGGTCTCAGCTCGTGTATGCAAGTTTTAAATCGGTGTGGACTTGCAGTGCAGTGTGTGGCTGTGTCGGATAATTGTTACTAGATCACACTAGTGCAGTGTTGTTGTTAATAATAATAATAATAATAATGATAATAATAATAATAATAATAATAATAATAATAATAAAAAAATCGGTTAGGCTACCCATTGCTTTAAATTAATTAAATTGCTTGTAATTATGTCACCTGTAGTCTGGTCTGACAAGTAGGCTGTCTCAAAATGAAAGGGAAATTAATCTTACAACATAGGTACCCATTTAAAGCAATGGGTAGCCTAACCGCTTTGCAATTGAACATGGTACCTCGGTGGCCTGGGGGGGTGCACGACTCCTACATATTTCAAAGCAGCAGCGTGGGGACATGGCTACAGGAGGGCGCACTGCAGGGCCGGAGTCAACTCCTTGGTGAGTAATTGCATTTAAGTAATATTTTACAAGTATTCAAGTGACTAACATTTTTATGTGATTCGTTTACTAGGTGACAAACGCTATCCCCTCACCGAGTACCTCCTTACTCCACTGGCCAACCCTGCAACTAACCAGGAGCGCAGGTACAAGTGCGCACATACGCACATGGGCCACAGTGGAACGCTGCATTGGGCTGCTTAAGGGCAGATGGCTGTGTCTGGGAGCAGCAGGGGGACCCTGCTGTACACACCTGAGAAGGTGTGTGACATCATTTTAGCATTTGGAATTCTTCAATATTGCACAGAATCACATGCCTGGAGAGCCCTGTCCCTGTCTGGCACAGCCCCACCTGAGAGCTATAAGGAGGAGACAGGACATCATTCAGTGCTTCTAAAATGTAAAGTATGAAATTCTTATGTCCAGCAAGTAAACTATTCAGTACGAGTAAAACACTGCACAACACTGAGTGATTTATTTTATTTATTTGATACTCTTTTGAGGATTTCATTCATCTCTTTTAATGTCTCATTTATTGCTACCAAAGACCGATTTATTTCTGCCATTGACTGACAGATTTCTGCCTGTTTTTACAGGACTTCTGTAGTCAGGATCCAGGGTCGTGGTGGTGGACCAGTGCGGGGGGTGGAGGACACAGGCGCTCTCTCACAGCTGGTGGTCTGGCTCTGTGCAGCTGGCTCCAGGCTGCTTTGTGCGGCTGAGGGCCCAGCACTGGTACCTGGCTCTTCGTCTGAGAAAAATGGAAGAAATGTGTTATTTTGTGAAATTCTACATCTCAAGGAGCTATTCTAATAAGCTTAAGAGCAGCAACACGTCTTTGTGGTGATTTTCAGATCTGACCACTTTTTCTTGACCTAATTGTAAAGGTAAAATTGCGATAAGCTTTTATATATTTTATGACATGTGCAATATCACGGATGTATAAATTAAATATTCAAACCTCAGCTGTTCTCTTGTCAACGCCAACGCTGTTGACTGCAGCAGTGATTCCTTTCCACAGTGCTGCCTTCTGACTTCCTTTGAAGCCACTTTTTAGGCTTCCAAACAGAACTAATTTGTTTGTCTTCCAATGTTATGGTCTCGATTTCGGCGTATGAGAAGTTTCTCTTCTTGCTCGATTTCTGCATCTCCATCTTGTCAACTCTAGGGGCGAGGCCTCTAAACCATGCATATATAGGGGCATGGTGTTCAAATTACGAATGTTTTCAGTCGCCACATTTATCAACACCCGATCATTCGTATGCTGTGATTGGCGCGATACGAACGTTTCATGAATCACACGTGCAACCTGGCGTAAGATGATTTCTGCACCTGGATCTGCACCTGTCTCTACGCACGTTTGATAAATGAGGGCCATTGTCTCTGAGGAAACACGTTGACACCTGCAGGAGCACGGCGCTGTGACAATTGACAGTTACTTTGCCAGAAACACAACTTTATGACCACCAAAAATGGGAGGACGAGTAGGCCATAACACAGTTAGCTGTGAAGTTTGTGTGTCAGGACATTAGATCATTCGAGACTGTGTGGTGATGGATTTAGTGAACTGGCACAGGGCATAATCGACATTGGGGCATGAGCTGGTCGTGTGGATGCTAAGCAGCTCCTGCCCGAATAGTGGGGCAATGACGCTGGATATGTGGGCAGATGATTTCTGGAAAACTGGTTATCTTTGTGAGACGTTATACTATGTCAACAACAAGCAGGAGCTGAGGGAGCGAGTGCTTTACACATGTAAATGGGAGAGCAATTGACGTAAAACGGCAGATAACATCAGACCAGCAATCATGCAAGCACTTTGTAAATACAGTCTTGATAAGTTCTTCTCCAAACTAGTGTTTGTGACTGACAGAGGTGCAAACATTGTTGCAGCCCTCCGCACTGTTATGAGGCTTAATTGTGCAGCACACTGTGTTGCATACCACACTTGGAAAACCTGCTGAAGTTGATGTTTTTGCCAAAGAGGTTTTTTTTCTTTCATCGACTCTGCTAAGTCTCTTGTGACTTACTTTAAACAGTACAACCTTCAGAATTGTCTGAAAAAAACACTGTAAGCATCTGTGGAGACACAGTGCAGCTTGCCTCATACTATGCTGGACTCCATTAGCAGCCAGTAGGGTATTCTGGAGGAGGAGAAGAAGAAAATTGCTTGAGTTGCATAAGCACAGAGACCTTGATTGACATTGTTGCATATTTGGCACGATTCAAGGAGGCAGTCAAAGCCCTAGAGGCATCCAAAACCCCGACCATTCACCTGGTAGCTGTGTGGTTAGACGGTCACAGACGTCACCTGCAGCTGTCCTCCACCGACAGCTTGACATTGTCATCACTGAAAGAAAAGTGCCTCAAAGTTCTGAATGACAAATTTGAGCTGCATCTCCGACACAAGCTCGCAATGTTCCTGCAAAGTTTCCAGCCCTACCCACACCTACACCACAACCACCAACAACGCCTCAAAATTCAACTCCAGTTCCCACCCAACCTTCAACCATTCCTCCATCTCCAACTTCACCTGCTGGTCCAGCTCCAAGGTCCAAGAAGAGGAAGTGAGGCAGCTTGGCGAGCCTTAATTTTGAAGCTGCACTCGCTGCCCTGGACAAAACGAGGACCGAGCGGGAAGCTGGGATGGAGGCTGGACAGCAGAGAAGGGATGCCATGCTCCAACTGATGGCAGATATGTCCTGCATGTGTCAGTTTTCATGCTGTCTGATTTTAAATGGGAGTTGCAAAACTTGATGCATGAGACCGAGCAGAAAGTTGCCCTGCTTGGCATCAACACTGATTGAATTGATTGATTCTCAATCATCCAGGTCATGGTAATCATAAGTGCTATATCGTAGGCAACTGGACTTGCTTGCGTTTCTTGAAGACGTTTTGCCTCTCATCCAAGAAGCTTCTTCAGTTCTAAATGACTGGTGCAGAGTTGCAGGCTGTAAACTCTGTGTGGGTGTGAACCCTTGCTGAGTTGTAGGGATCACATGTGAGCTCTCAGTTTCAGAGTCATTAAGGTCACGGTGTGAGTTGTTGACCCGCCTGGCCACCATGTGGGTCGTTAGGGTCAGGTGGGACCAGGGGTGAATGGGTGTGAAGTCATCTGGGGAGGGATCCCAAGTCTGCAGTGTAGGTGGGTGAAAAGTGGTGTCGTAGGCCACCTCCTCTGTTTAACGATGGTTGTTCCAGTTTGACATAGATGGCTTCTTTTACTCTTCTTCCAAACCATCTTTCTTCCCTGGCCAAGATGTGCACATTGCTGTCCTCAAAGGCGTGTCCCTTGTCCTGTAGATGTAAATGGAGTCTTGACCCGAGGAGCTGGCTCTCCTGTGCTGTGCTATGCGCTTGTGGAGTTGTTGTTTTGTTTCCCCAATGTATAAATCTGTGCATTCCTGGCTGAAGTGAACTGCATACACTACATTACTCTGCTTATGTCTGGGTGTTTTGTCCACCCCAAGGACAAAACTTGGCCAGCCACTCTATTGGCTGCAGGATCCTCCATCTTGCTGCTAAGATGCCAAACGCATTTCAATTACTCACCGGGCAAGAGTGTGCCAGTAATTGTAGATAGCTCCTTCACTGTGAGATTGCGATCTGTACATAATTGACAAAGAAAAAAAAATGGCATGTATTATTTCATACCTATTTTGTCGTCACATGTTCTAGCATGAGTCAAACAGTATACCCTGTAGCTGTGGTTTTCAACATTTTTATGTCAAGGATCCCTCACTTTATACGTATTGGGCCGCAAACCCCCATTTAAAAAAATATATAGTAAAAATAGCAGATCTACAAGCCCACGCTTGCTGCAATGTGAGGTGTTGTGCGTTTACACATCATTTATTTACGTTAGCACAGTAATGGAACTATGTTTAGAATTAGATACAATAGAGCTAGAGAAATATAGAGGAAAATATAACTTAAAGCAGCACAATGGGGGATTGCTCTTTTTATCTCACAGGGTCCCCCTACAGACAAAAACGGTATTGTCTGTTACAACTGTCGCAAAAATCTTTCTACGTGTGCATTTGTTGACAAGCCAACGATACCGGTGAACTTCCTGAAGCTGACCGTGTAATGCGCAATCATTATGTCTTCAGAACAGGTGAAGTAGCCTTATAGCATTTTGTACATACATGATTAGGCCGATTGCTTTATTTATTCATTCATTTTTGAAATTCAGAAATGAGTTGCTCTCTGCATGTCAGGGCTGACCTCCTTCTCACAGCGCGCGCACACACACATACAAACTCAACAGAGTGAAGTCAGACAACAGCAGAGAGGCCGCGGTGCAGATTAAGTGAATATAACTTCAAGATCACTCTAGTTGACAACAACTGCGCTTGTTACTGTAAGTAAGTGCAATAAAACCTCTGCCAGCCAAGCCAATACTTTATCAATACATGTGATCAGCATGTACAGTAGAAAGCCATATTTCAGCCTGCTCTGTCCGCAGTCTCTTATTCACCGCTATTATGATTTACGATCACACTCGCGGTGCTAACAGCAAAGACAAACTAAAATGAAAGCTGTCTTTATGTAGGCTAACACTTTATCTTAAAATGTACCTGAGGCAGCCGACCTGCAGACAGTGAGTCTCCTAAGTAGAGGGTAACAGCAGTAACAGCACCAGGTCACCATCGGTCGGGCATCCTTCCTCCTCTTTCAGCTCTCGCCAGCGTGTGAAAGCCGGGCCAATATTAATCGTTGTTCGAGCTCTTGTTTTATCGCTCTCCCGTTTTCTTTTCTTTGTCTCCTCAGACAACACCTTCACCTTCTTCCTTTTCTTTGTCGCTTCAGCCATGACAACCACATCTAAGGAGGGGGATTTGACGAGGAGGGGAATATGACGTATGCCGTAAAGCAGCCAAATTTTATAGACTTTTTTGTGTCTGGGTTCCTACCCGAACCCCGAAACTGCATAGTGCCAGTGCAAGTGAAACAGACGCTCTCTAGCAATGACGGAGGTGTCATCCAACCTATTGTGAGTTAATTTACCATCACAAGGATCTTGGATATATATTTTGAGGGCTCAAAAACTCCACTGTGTTGCTTTAATTATTTTAAAGAGACTCGTCCATGAGGGTTCATAATGGATTGCTCCCAAGTCTGACCTGTGGGAGGCACAGGTGATGCCACAGCCGCCAAATCAGATACAGTCATGGCTACGCATTGATTGATAATTTCTGTAGACGTTTACATTTTTGCCATTGTTTTTTCTAAATAGGCCTAAGTGGTTGAATCACATCACATTTTGCTCAGGATGCCAGGAACCCCCTCGAGACCCCACTTTGGGAACCACTGGTATATAGCAGTCATGTTTCAACACAGGAGTTTTGGCAGTATCCATGTTTTATGTTAGCATAATTACCATACCAATTTGGAATTAATGTAAATGATGTTCCTTTTGACATTTTTACATTACATTAATAGCAACATATCTGAATAGGGACGTGTGAGGTTGACATGCAGGGAAAATGCAGCATCTCCCACAAACACATGTGGAGTCTGGATGGTTGTGCCAGGGAGATGTGTTGGTGGTGACAGAGGAAGTTTCCCGTTCTTGAGAGCAGATCCAAAGGAGCTCTGGTCAAACACTCCACTATCGCTCTCTTTGCCATAGGCCATGACGTAAATCATCGTGAACCTATATTGTGCGTCACACACTGCCATCAAAACAATAGAGTGCTGAGGTAAAATAGTCACATCCTGCTCTTTGTGGGGCTTTGATTTTTATATGTTTCTCATCAATAGCCCCATCTCAATTGGGAAAGTTCCACAGCCTCCAAAAATCCTGGGCCATGTCAACCATCTGTGCTGGTGATGGAAAGGCCACAAAGTCATCCTTCAAGGCCAGCCAGATCGCCTTGGTCACCTCAGAGACAACTGAACACACAGTTGTCAATCCCATTTTGTAGCTAGCGGCCACGGCGTTCTGTAAGCTCCCAGAAGCTAATATTGGCAGTGTGACCGCTAATCTCTCCTGGGTAGAGATCAGCATACTGTGTGTGGGTGCATGCTGAATGAATGGCATGATCCGATGGACGATCTTGTCTCTGGTCGTATTGAGTGGTCGAACATGCCACCTACGTTCACTTCTTTTTTCCACCTTCTCGGCAATCACCAATACTAATAAGTCTTTCTCCTTCTCCGCTTCAAACATGTTGTTTTCCCCCTCCTCCTCCTCCATCAACTGAAAAACTGCCATCTCTGCCATTGTTGTTGTTGTTCTGTCAGATTCCCACAATGCTCAGTGCATGTGACGTATGCAGCAGTGGGAGTGGCCTATGAGGACTTCCCAGGAGTTCTGCACCTGAGTTTCTCGTGAAGTATGAAATGTCATGGCCAGAATGAGCTTTGCTCTTGTTCTTGCCACCTCGAGAAAAATAATACATTTCTCTGTTCTTGCGGAGTATGTACAGGGCTTAAGGGATATTAGCATAAATGCCAGCACAGTGAAAACTAGGGGTGCTTAAATGCGATATTTCTCCTAATGGATTTCACATCCAGCTGCTGAGAGAAAGCTTAGTTGAATAATCACTCTGTAGTTAAAAATATGCCTATGCATGCAGTAATAGCATTATATTTGGGGTGGGGTCCTGTGTTAGACTGCCAAACTGCCAACCTTGTGTAGGGTTTGTTATATTGTTTGTTAAATAGGGTTATTGTGCACACGGAGTTTAAGTGGCTATACTAATTCTTTAGCTGATATGTTTTTTATTGTCGACTGTGGTTAGGCCTTAATTAAATTCAAATAAAAAATGCAGAGGTAAAAATAAAGCACTTCAATGTGAATGACTGTAGCCTGTGTGCGTTTCATCATGGGTGCGGGTTGGGTCACGGGGCTTATATTTAAGTGCGTGGGCGGGTGCGGTTTTCACTTAGACATTTTGACGGGTAACAGGCTGGTTCTGGTACTGAGCTTTACGGGTATGGGTGGGTGCAAGCTTTCCAAAATGGACCTGTACAGGACTCTGCTCTGCACAGAACCTCAGAGATTCATCAGATTTTTCCATGGACAAACTTGGTGATGCCCAACTGGAGGATATATCCAGGACTGACTCAGTAGCAACAACAGGTTGAAACGATAAAGACAGAAGCTAAAGCCTCCAGATCACAGTGAAAAACCAACAAATGACCCAACAAATCACCTGGCAATCAAGCCTGAAGACAATGGAATTAGGAAGCCACACTGTTTCTCTATAGCAGGGCAGGTCTTAATTCACTGTTACAAAAGCAAAAGCAGCATTTTTATTCATTCAGTATACCTTCAGTAGCTAGTGTAGCATTAGGGCTGAAATAATTCCTCGAGTAACTTGAATAATAAAAAGACAAAAAGAGGAGATACGCTAAAGAAAACGACTAAGTGTCAAGAGTGAGGAATCATTACAAGTTAAAACAAAGAGAAAAAATTTAGAGTGTGTGTTGCAAAACAGAGTTAGCACAACAGCATGTCCTCAATGCTACAACATCTATGTAGATAACATCCAGTGTATGCATTGAGTTTGCTGAGTGGACCCGACACAACAAGATAACGTTAACATCACAAAAGTTTTTGTCACATACAGAAAACATCTCCTCATGATCTGCTAGCTACAGGTCCTCTAAATATGCTGTGAAACGTCCAGTCTCTGTAGGCAGCCCAGGCTCTGCAAATGGCAACAAAAACATTTTGGTCCAGGTTGCACCAACCAGCCAGCACGAGACCAGCGAAAGCAAGCACACACACGGTGCCCATGTCTTACTGTCTTGTGCAAGCATGCACACGTGAATGCGGTGCCCAGAGAGGCAGTTAGAGCTACAGGCTACAATGAGGCTAAAAGTAGCTCCGTTGTGTTTGATAACATTGTTGAACGTAAACAGATGTGATGTGATTTTGTTGCCATTTGCGGAGCCTGGGCTGCCTACAGAGACCGGACTTTTTCACAGCATATTCAGAGGACATGTAGCTAGCGGATCGTGAGGAGATTTTTGCTGTATGTGACAAAAACTTTTCAAGCTTAGGAAGACTTAGAGAGCCTTTAATGTTCTCCTAGATGTAGGCATGATGGTGTGTCACTGAACAGAGTTGGATACTGAATGAACGTGTTCCCCAAATTAAGCAGTGTCTTTGAGTTTTTTGGCCTACCACAAATCACAGGATCAGCAGGCCTTCTTACATCTAAGCTGTCGTCCAACTCCCAGCAGGAGTAACCAGACCTGAAGACAAAAAATTACCATCATGTTACAATCAAGCAACAAGATAAAATGTCTTATTTCTGTTGCAGCTGAAAAAGGCAACACTGACTCCTCAGTGAATGAATGCTTGCTGCCTGTAAACCTCAAAATCTTAATTGGCACCAACCGAAGATACAAAACATACATGCGAGGAACACAGCCCTAGTCTTTATTCGGCTTTCTTTGGGTTTTGGGTACCCAGAACACACCTAGTAGATGACAACTGCCTTGCTGGGGAAGCTGAAGGTGAAGGTGATGGACTGGCCAAGTATGTATCCAGCCCTAAACTCACCTGTGCACCTGTGGGGCATCCTCAAGCCGAAGGGGGGAGCGCAAGGTGTCTTCACATCCATCTGCTCCATGATGTCATCATGGAGGAGTGGGAGAGGATTCCTGAAGCAGCCTGTGAGCTCTGGTGAATTCCATGCCCAAAAGGGTTAAGGCAGTGCTAGATAATAATGGTTGGCACACAAAATATTGACAATTTGGACATGTTCACTGTGGGGTGTACTCACTTATGTTGCCAGCTGTTTAGATGTTGATGGCTGTGTTTTAAGTAATTTTCAGAGGAAGGTAAATCTATACTACTATTCAAGTTGTACACTGACTACTTTATGTTATATCAAAGTGTCATTTCTGTAGTGTTGTCCCATTAAAAGATATAATAAAATATTTCCAAAAATGGGAGGGGTGTACTCACTCAACAATTTCGTGCTTGCGAATACCTGTATTTAAATCTGGCTGAAGGCCTGTGGCGAAATATGCAGGCTATTAATTACATGGTTGCACACACACACACACACACACACACACACACACACACACACACACACACACACACACACACTTTTGATGGCAAAAGCCTATTGTGGCAATAAGCCCTTGTGTTTCAGTGGATTTTCATGACAGATTTTGCTCTGTTGGCAGGATGTATCCATCTTCTAAAGTGTATTAAATGGAAATTTGTATAAAACGAGACACCAGATTAAGGGATTTGAAGAAGTGATGCTTTTTATCCACCAGGAGGTTAAAGTGTTGTTCACTGTCACATTATGACCACAGAAGGCCACGTGCATTCACACACACACACACACACACAAAATTCTTGTTCAAGTTTTTGCTGAATGAACTGGTGTCAGGTGTGTGTCCCAGGAGGTACCCACACGCATACTCATGGTCACTCATGCTCATGCTTTCCGAGCCTACTGTGACTGTGATTTAGGGAAGTGACTCTATATTTAATTTGTACTGTTAATGCCATCATGGTTTGCTGTGAAGCTGAATTGATTATTCAATTGATTGCTCAAAATACTTTTTTTCTGTGTACATACACTGGTGACTTTTGAAATTACCATTGTTTTACCTTAACCAAAATGTTTTTAATGCTTCATTTTTTTGTATCTGTCCTTCCTTCTTGGCTGTGGCGGGATTGTAAACTTTCCATTGTAGTTTGGGATGAGATAGTAAAATAATAGAAAAATAACATTTTATGAGTTTAAAATTATGAGTTTAAAAAATGAGCACACTTTCAATGTGGTACAATATCATTTGAGCTGATGCTCCCTCATGATCAGTGCATGAGAGTGGACTGCCCTGAATGGGAATGGCACTGGTGTATCCTGAGCTGGGAATTACGTGCACACCTTAGATTTTACGTTTACTGCCACACACACACACACACCCAAGCACACATATACACACACGTGTTTTGGGGCCTAGGCTTCACTCAGGAGCGTTTATTTTGACTTGGATGTCTGTTTTATATCTGTCAAAAATGGGTTCTGCCTCGCCAATTTTTCCCCTTAAAATTAGAAGTCAAATTAAACTCAGTAGTGCTGGAAGCAGTGCATATAAACATGCCCAACAACCTGAATGATTAGTAATGACTTTTCAAACCTTTACCACAACCCCTTTCCCTAAACCAGGCCCCTGTGGTCAAAGCAATTAATATTTTATTTTAATAGAGTTTAAACTTTCCTTTTACAAAAACAAAGTATATGGCACTACTTATGTAATTCTCTTCAGATGTTGGATGAAGGGTAACGTTAAGTTAATTTTACTGGAAAAAAATTGAAGCAAATGATTTCACTTAAAAAAATTAAGTAATCAATCAAAACTAATGTATATGAGTGAACCGACTTCAATGCTAATAAGATTGGAAGTGACAATTTAAGTTCAGTACACTAAAAGCCACATGATTCATTCTTAAAGTCTGCAGTAAAATCAGCTATTCCCTATCCTATTTAACTCAGCATTTTAAGTTCTGAAGACTTAATATAACCATTTCATATTGTGTTTTTTATTATTCATTTAGGGTGGGTGGTAGTGCAGTGGTTAGCATTGACCCCTCACAGCAAGAGGGTTCCTTGTTCAAACCTGGGGAGGGGGATTCTTTTTTACAAGATCCTTTTTACTCCTACTTAAGTAGTTACTATTATTTTAGTAATGTTTGCTGAAGTGAATATTAAATAGTAACAGTACTTTTACTTGAGAGCCAGAAGCCTTAGCACCTGATGAAATAATCATGAAGTAATTTGCATTATACAGTGTTACTGTCAAGACCACCTCAAGGGAGACCAAGTCATGACCATAAACACAGTGTATTGAGACCGAGTCAAGACCAAGAGCAGAGCAGCATGAGTCCCACACTGCATGACACACTTGGAGTCAATTGTGGAACATGCAAACCATAGGCACTCCTCAGACTGATCTGAAAGGTCCACATTCTCATAAAAACACCCAGTGAAACAAATCAAGATTCCTCCTCAATAATCTGGAAATGGAAATTTCCTTTGTTTTCAGTAAGCAAACAAGCAAAAAAAAACAAAACAAAACAAAACAAAACAAACAAACAAAAACACTAATGAGCTAAAATCAACTTATAACTTAAACACTCCTTAATGATATTCCTGCAGTTGTGGTCTTGACCGGCATTGAAGTAAAATCCTGAGTCCTCTTCATCTGAGACCGAGACAAGACAGTGGTTGAGTTTGAGACAAGATCCTCAGAAAATTATCTTTAGATGGTCTCAAGAAGAAGAAGTATTACAACACTGAATTGTCACTCATGAATACAGTATCCTGGCTTCAAGCTGTCCTCTAGCTCATATCTGTATGCACAAGCAGATACAAGGCAAAGACAACCCATCACATTTCTAGATACAGATTTTAAAGCAGAAAAATAGATAGATAGATACCTTTATTGTCACTATATAGAGTGATACAGTGAAATTTCAAGTGCCCTCACAGTGACATATAAGACATTACATACATTACGTGAATTCATACATACACACCCCCACTCATACAACAACTAACACAAGATATAACAAAATATATGAAATTGTATTGATGCATGACAGTCATTGCACAGACCTGATGTATAAAATATATAAATAAGTAATAAATAAATATTGCACGTGTTGAGGCTTTTCTGTCCGCTGCTGAGCAGCCCGCAAACCATCCTGTGAGGCAGTAAGACAGCACGCTTTCTATGACTGTGCGGTAGAAAGTGATCAGCAGCATCTTGCACAGGTTGCTTTTCTTGAGGAGCCTCAGGAAATGCAGACGCTGCAGTGCCTTTTTAGTTGTAGCAGTGGTGTGATTGGACCAAGAAAGGTTGTTGGTGATGTGGATGCCCAGAAATTTGAAGCAGTGGACAATTTCCACACAGTCTCCATTTAGGAAAATGGGAGAGTGGTCCGGTTTGCGCTTCCTGAAGTCCAGGATCGTTTCTTTTGTTTTCTGTGTGTTTAGCGTGAGGTTATTTGCTGCACACCACAGGGTCAGTTTGTGGACCTCATCTCTGTACGCCGACTCGTCACCACCTGTGATGACACAGTAGTGTCGTCGGCAAAAGGTGTGTGATGGTATACAGTCATAGGTGTTAAGTGAGTAAAGTAATGGGCTCAGCACACAGCCCTGTAGGGAGCCAGTGCTGAGGGTGGAGGAGAGGTACAGACCCAACCTGACAGACTGAGGGCGGTGTGTGAGGAAATCCATAATCCAGGTGCAGAGGTGAAGAGAGAGGCCCAGGTTGCAGAGTTTCCTGATGAGTATGTCCGGGATGGTTATGTTGAACGCCGAGCTGTAATCGATGAAGATCATCTGGACATATGATCCGCTCTGCTCCAGGTGCTGAAGTGCTGAGTGGAGGGCGATTGTGATGGCGTCTTCAGTTGACCTTTTTTCCCTGTAAAGAACTCTGAAACGCTGTTTCTTGTGTCAAGTGCTTCCACTTAACTTGGACGGATAATTGGCACACAAGGCTGAAATGGCTTAAATTGGATCTAATGCAAGCTATGGTTTGGATAATGAATATTAATATTCACTTCACTGCTGACAAAGGAAGAAGTAATAAGCCAGATTTATTGACTGCATATACATTGTTGTTTTTAGCCCAAAGGGCTAAAACCCTTTTGTTTTTGTCCTGTTTTATTAGGGGTTCAAGCCTGAACCAATAGGGGGCGTTACACAAGCAGAAAGTTGATATCTCATAATCAGGCAGAGATATTTGTACAAAACTTGGTTTGCATCATCTCGGGTCATGTCTCAGTTGATACACAAAATTTGAAAATGATTGCTTAAAGGGGGCGTAGCTTATTACGTTAAATCCAAATTTACATTTTACAGTCCATACAAAAAATCATAATAAATCACCAGTGTGTCCTACACAGCTGAGTTTTTCAGCACATACACTGAATTGTGCCAAAACCTTTGCCGCGCTGCAACCTGTAGTCAATTCAGGAGTCCTTCACTCTATATTTTTAAGAATATGCAAAATCAATTAACATCTATATCTCCAAAAGTCTTCCCACCATTCCCACAAACATTCTTTGAGAACTAGATGACACATGTTTCAAATGGTGTTCAGAACAGTTTAACCGTTAGCTCACAGTAATTCATTATCTTGCTGTAATTACTATTACTAGCACAACATTTTCTATTTCATCTGATTTTCAACCAAATGTCACCAAAATATTTTACAATATACCTGAAATCAGCAGAATGATGTGAGATTATTTTCAGAATTTTATCACCAACACTTTAACTGTTATTGATAGCTCACTGTGTTTTAAAGATATTGACCAATGAACTTTAGAGTTGGCTGGCTCATCACATGACTCCACAACATTTGGACCAATCATCACAAACCTTGCAAGCAATGCCTTAAGAGGTACCAGGAACATATCCTGAAAGTTTCATTCAAATAGACCACTAGGGGACACCACTAATACAAAAAATGGGCACGCAGTAACACAAATCAGACTAAAAATCAGAAATTGATTGTCCAATCATTACAAAACTGGCTATGTTAAATAATGATGATGAAACACGTGTATTATTCTAAAATTGATCAATAAGGGGCTTCACAAGTTCTAAATAAGTGCAATGGCTTTTCACAAAATTTGGCCATAAATCAATGTGGGTTTTTCCAAACATCACTAAACTTGGTGAACTTTAACAGTGCTTCCAAAGAAGAGCGTGGCCCAATAAAGATTTGGACATAAATGAATGAGTATCTGTCTGATTGTCATTCAACCTGTTGAATGAACCGGTAATCTTTTATGCAGGTGTTCCGAACTGTTGAAGTTCTTTATTCTACCCAGCTTTCAAGTTTTAAATTTCCACGCTGGCTTGAACCCCAGTATTGCCACTTGCAGCTATACTTATTATTGTTATTATTATTATTATTATTATTATTATTCAGAAATGTTTTTGCAAATTCCCATGAGTTGGTACATCGTGGAGACACAAAATTTCACCAATGATTGGAAGGTGCGTGCAAATGCTGCTCAAGATATATAATGCCAGCAGGCCAGATGGGGGCGCTATAATTAAGGTCAAGGAAAATTTGGTTTTGAAGGGCCACTACCCTCGCACTGTATGTCAGAATGACTTGGAACTTGACGCACATCATCAGGTGAAGGGGTTCTACGAAAGCCTAAAAAAAAAACCCCTTAGGGTCCACCCACTTGATTGTCCACCATAGTGTATTTATTGAAAAACACCTTTTTGACATGTTCTCCTCAGGCGTAGGTCTGATTTGTACCAAACTTTCTGGCGCTAATCATAGGATGAAGCTTTTTAAATGTTGTCATAGACTTTTTGATGTGTCATTGCTCGTCAATAGGGGGCGCTTCGAGTTCCAAACAAATGGAATGGCCTTTCACAAAAAATTCGTCCATAAATCTATGACAATTTTTCAAACATCTCCAAACTAGGTGGACTTTTTTTAATTCAACCATTAAATCATGTCCCCAAAATGTTCCTGCAATTGACCAATAGGAAGCGACAGTGCTTTCAAAGAAGAGCGATTGGACATAAATGAATGAGTATCTGTCTGATTGTTATAAAACCTGTTGGTCATCTTTAATGTAGGTGTCTTGAACTGTAAAAGGTCTTGGTTCGACCCAGCTTTCAAGTTTTAATTGTCAGTGCTGGCTTGAACCCCTGAATTGCGGCTATATTTTTTCATTGTTATTGTAGTTCCTAAAGTTACTAGTTGATTATTTTTTTAATCTTGTCTTTCCTTTCTTTTTTGCCAGTATAGTCATGTAGGGGTCAACACATCGGGCTTCACACGGCGGCACCAAATATGTTGGGATCAATGTATTAGGTCTCACCAAGAGGCACCAAATATGTAGGGATTTAATTGGCTATCGGAAATAATTAATAATTATTATTAATAATTAATAATCATGTTGAATAATGTGACTTAATTAACATTAAATCACCTCATGGGGCACCATTCCCGTAAAGGGAAAAATGATAGCCATTTAAAGATATCAGTCTCATAAAATACGCTAAACTATTAATTTGGAGTTTTGATTAATAATTAAATTAATGACAACAACCAAAATTAACAGTAACGCCTGAAGGATTTCGGAGTTCTTGACGCAGCAGAGGTTGACTAGTCATTCACTCTTGTGCAACATTAAACAGACAGCAGGTATGATTCCAAAGAATTATAATTATTCACAAACCAGCAAAGCAAGCCAAAACCCACAAATTCTAACTAACTATATACAAGCTTGCTGTGTATATGTGTTTTGTGTGTGTGTGTGTGTGTGAGAGAGAAAGAAGAGAAAGAAAGAAGGAAGGCGATCAAGGAGCTGTTTGGCCTACAAAACAAAATGGCTGACAACAGAGAACTACCAAAATGGCTGAATCAAAGCTTGCTTCAGATCGGGGGAGGTGTTGTCTGACCGTGTGGTCAGGACAAAGACAAAGGAAAAGAAGCGGGAACTTTGAGATGCCTGTTTAGATGTAGCTCTGTTGAAAGCCTATTTGTTAATGAGTCTATGTGAATGTGATTTGTGTTGCAAACGGTCTGGATTAGTGCAGAGACTGTTTAGCTGGGTGCAAGAATCTGTTTGTGAAGAGTATTAGCAAACTAAACACTTCACTTAATCAATGACCTAACTGCAAACTATCACAACAATAACTCAATGAACAGCATCAAATCACATACAACAAGCTAAACAGTCTTGCTTAGCCTGTAAAGCTGTGATAAGCTATGCCCAGTTGTTATGTTACTGATCTTTGAATGGATGGGAGAAAGAGTCACTTGGTGGTGTGCTGCTTTGTTAGCCGGCAGAAGAAGGCTGGGAAGATGGTTCCAGGTGCAGTCTTTGTTGGGTCCTTTGTTCCAAAGGTGAAACTCCGAGGAAGCTGGTTGCTCAGGGTTTAGCAGAGTTAGACGCTGGGTGCTAACTCACTTAGTTCCTTGTTGCTGGAAAGCTAGTTGCAAACTTTGTGTTTGCAAGAGAGTCTTTGATCAATTGCCTTCCCTTTAGTGGTTTGGGGCTATGGAGCAAGGGTCTGGGCCTCTGGCTGTTCCAGGCCCAGCTGGAAAGAGGTGTGCACTGCTACGCAGCTGTAGAGCAAGCAAGAGATCTGTTGGAAGGGAGCACAGATCTACAGATGCCTGTGACATCAGAGTCACATGTCACTGTAAAGGTCCTGTCCAATCAAGTTTTGGGACTTGAGTCTCACTGAGGTGTGAGGTGAGATCTCCTGTGGAGATGGGTGTCACATAGCTCTTTTTGTCTGGAGAACAAAGAGCATGCAGAGGAAGAAGCCTTTAAATCTCCAGTTTAGATTTTACCAATTGACAGATTTAACTTTTGGCTAGACTGTGATGATTTAACACACACACACACACACACACACACACACACCCTGGCCATTTTACTGTATGTGCAGTATTAAATAGTGAGGGAACTGTATTGCTGGCAGCTCTGCAGACATTGAGCTGTGGTTGAACTTTTTACTTTTTACAGGCTGTGATGTGGCCAGTGTTTGTTTATTGTGTAAAATGGAGGGAGTTTGGGTGATGGGGGTGGGATAGTAACAAATAACAATAAGGGGTACAGAAAGAATGTTGCAATACACTTTTTTCTTTTCCATTTTTAATTAAATTGTAGATGTAAAGATTGTCCATGGATGGACGAAAGGTCTTTAAAATTATAAGAAAATGTGCAATTTTGAACATGATATTGAATGTTGGCATGACAACAGGACGAAATCTTCTGATGAAGTTAATTTAATATGATAGAAAGCTCCAGAACAGCTATGAGAGAGAGAGAGTATGATTTTTCAGATGTTTTTTTCTGTCAAGAATACAATTCTGGTGAAAACTTTGAGTACTTGTTCAATATTGACGTAAACTATTGGATAATGTCAGAGTTAATCTGGTTTAACTGTTCAAGAGCTCTTACAAGTTGAACCCTAGTGGAAATTCAATTCCACAGAAGTTTCACACCACAAGTTTCCACCACATGTAATTATCATTCGTATTTGGGGAACCTTGCACCAGTCGGAAATCTGATACGTCTCTTCCCTTTAAATTAATTTGTCTGCCTGCTTTTTAATTCCGCCGCAGGTTTCTGTCTATGCTTTCCTCAGCCACAGTGGATGCCTTTAAGAAAGGCTTAGAGACTTTCCTTTTTAAAGAAGCTTTTGACTTGGCCTAGGACTTTTTGAATTTGTTTTTATAATGTTTTAATTGATCTACATTTTTACTGTGTGCTGTAGCACTTTGAGGTTTTTTTATAAATGAAAAGTGCTTTATAAATTAAGTGTATTATTATTATATGAATAGCTGTGGTTTAGATCCCCTGGTTTAGTTCACATTCATAAAAAATGTGCAGATTCTCTCAGCCAGAAGGAGACTGCTCATGGAATAAACGCAGTATTGTTGTAAAAATTTAAATAACATGTTTTGTCTAAAAGAAAGAATGCAGATTAAGTTAGTCATTGTGGCACTATAATAAGACATGGGTCATCCATAATGGTCTGAAATGACCACTGTCAACAGTTGCATATAAAAAATGGTTGTAAAAGTCCCATTAAAGCCTCAGTGTGTAAAAATGGTGAGTAACAGTGACATCAGCAGTCAAATTCTAGATTGCAGCACTCACTCGCACTCACTCACTCACCCCTCCCGTCGGGTAAGTGACGGTGGCCTCGTAGGTCAAAAAGCCTTGCGCAGACAGCAGAGATTTTCGAGTTTTTCAGGAGTATCTAGCGTTGAGGTGAATATTTATTTAGGAATCTAAACCATGTTACGATATTTTATAGCTTACCAGTGAGATATAGGTTATCTATGAGATATATGTTAGGAGTGTTTTATTTCTAATTGTTTTAGTAACACGAGCATTAGCACAGTAATGCTAAAATAACACGTTTTATGTGATAGTCACGGCACAGTGCGGCAAATATAGGTTGGTACAATTATAATATATGTGTTTCCAGAGTGTTTTTCCACAGGACACAGGGAGATGAGGAAGAGGGAGCGGGAAAGGGAGAGGAGGAAGACCAGGAAGAGGAAGGGGGCGAGGGGGTAGAGGCGGTACAGGAACGGCCAGGTGAAGAGGTGTGTCTCGGCTACCCAGAGGGAAGAGGAGGAGAGGGTCAGCCTTCGCAGCAGTGCGAGAGGAATCAACACATTAGGCTGTAGGCTAGGCTAACCAAGCCAAAAGCCAAAATGATTTTAAAATATCAGATTGAATTACCTGTCTAGCAGAAAGCAGGCAACCTCCGCATCCCTTGTGAAATCCTTCTCCTTCAGTTCTTTCCACCTGGAATAAGCAACGCTGATATTCACTCGCGTTTTGTCCCGTCCTCACTTATCTGATCTTTTTCTTTTATTTGGTGGCGTGGTTTCCCTCTTATGGGGCAAAACATATGTGTGGTCCTCCATTTAAAGTGCGACAGAATCATAAAAGTACAACGCAGGTTCACGCAGAAGCGCCCCAGATTGATCTTCACCTTAACCGTCTCCAGTGATGGCAAGTTCTAGGTAAACGCGAAAGGCGAAGCGCGTATATCCCTTTCGGCCACTGTATTCAAATATGCCGGCGCAAGAGGGCAGCCTCCGGCAGACCGCGACCTGCCTCTGTATATATAGAGAAATCATTCTAAGCCTATGAGAAAGCTTCCAATTGTATGTGAATTGCATTACACTTTAGTACATATACAGTACAGGCCAAAAGTTTGGACACACCTTCTCATTCAATGCGTTTTCTTTATTTTCATGACTATTTACATTGTAGATTCTCACTGAAGGCATCAAAACTATGAATGAACACATGTGGAGTTATGTACTTAACAAAAAAAGGTGAAATAACTGAAAACATGTTTTATATTCTAGTTTCTTCAAAATAGCCACCCTTTGCTCTGATTACTGCTTTGCACACTCTTGGCATTCTCTCCATGAGCTTCAAGAGGTAGTCACCTGAAATGGTTTCCACTTCACAGGTGTGCCTTATCAGGGTTAATTAGTGGAATTTCTTGCTTTATCAATGGGGTTGGGACCATCAGTTGTGTTGTGCAGAAGTCAGGTTAATACACAGCCGACAGCCCTATTGGACAACTGTTAAAATTCATATTATGGCAAGAACCAATCAGCTAACTAAAGAAAAACGAGTGGCCATCATTACTTTAAGAAATGAAGGTCAGTCAGTCCGGAAAATTGCAAAAACTTTAAATGTGTCCCCAAGTGGAGTCGCAAAAACCATCAAGCGCTACTACCAAACTGGCACACATGAGGACCGACCCAGGAAAGGAAGACCAAGAGTCACCTCTGCTTCTGAGGATAAGCTCATCCGAGTCACCAGCCTCAGAAATCGCAAGTTAACAGCAGCTCAGATCAGAGACCAGATGAATGCCACACAGAGTTCTAGCAGCAGACCCATCTCTAGAACAACTGTTAAGAGGAGACTGCGCCAATCAGGACTTCATGGTCAAATAGCTGCTAGGAAACCACTGCTAAGGAGAGGCAACAAGCAGAAGAGATTTGTTTGGGCCAAGAAACACAAGGAATGGACATTAGACCAGTGGAAATCTGTGCTTTGGTCTGATGAGTCCAAATTTGAGATCTTTGGTTCCAACCGCCGTGTCTTTGTGAGACGCAGAAAAGGTGAACGGATGGATTCCACATGCCTGGTTCCCACTGTGAAGCATGGAGGAGGAGGTGTGATGGTGTGGGGGTGTTTTGCTGGTGACACTGTTGGGGATTTATTCAAAACTGAAGGCACACTGAACCAGCATGGCTACCACAGCATCCTGCAGCGACATGCCATCCCATCCGGTTTGCGTTTAGTTGGACGATCATTTATTTTTCAACAGGACAATGACCCCAAACACACCTCCAGGCTGTGTAAGGGCTATTTGACCAAGAAGGAGAGTGATGGAGTGCTGCGGCAGATGACCTGGCCTCCACAGTCACCGGACCTGAACCCAATCGAGATGGTTTGGGGTGAGCTGGACCGCAGAGTGAAGGCAAAGGGGCCAACAAGTGCTAAACACCTCTGGGAACTCCTTCAAGACTGTTGGAAAACCATTTCAGGTGACTACCTCTTGAAGCTCATGGAGAGAATTCCAAGAGTGTGCAAAGCAGTAATCAGAGCAAAGGGTGGCTATTTTGAAGAAACTAGAATATAAAACATGTTTTCAGTTATTTCACCTTTTTTTGTTAAGTACATAACTCCACATGTGTTCATTCATAGTTTTGATGCCTTCAGTGAGAATCTACAATGTAAATAGTCATGAAAATAAAGAAAACGCATTGAATGAGAAGGTGTGTCCAAACTTTTGGCCTGTACTGTATATTTATGAAAGCAATAGTTGATATTTGCTAATGAACAAGCATGTAAATTACACATTGTAACTTTTTTTTTTTTTTTTATTTTATTTTATATACTTTATTAATCCCCGAGGGGAAATTCAATTTTTCACTCTGTTTGTCAATTACACACAGGTCCGAACACACACATGCACAAACTGGACCTATACATGCACTGAGTGGAGAGATGTCAGAGTGGGCTGCCCATGACAGGTGCTCCAAGGCGACTGCCTTGCTCAGGAGCACCTTGGCAGTGCCCAGGAGGTGAACTGGCACCTCTCCAGCTACCAGTCCACGCTCCATATTTTGGTCCGGACGGGGACTTGAACAAGCAACCCTCCGGTTCCCAACCCAAGTCCCTATGGACTGAGCTACTGCCGCCCCAAACATTTTGTTGTCCAGTGTATGACAGAAAAATGACTCCATCCAGGGTTTACTTTAGAGCCAATCCCAAGGGGGATGGCTTCTGCAGGTGGGCCCTCCTAGGATTACAAGAATCCAATTTTGTACCAATTTTTGTACCAATACAAAGCCTTTTCAGCAACACAAGCAGTGGGGCTCTAGGGGTGGCAATGTCGGTAATTGGTTAGGCCAGCATTTTGATTTAGACTGGATATCTCAATGGATTGCCATTATTTTGTACAAAACTATCCCAGATTTGCCTAGGCTGACATTTTTGTCTAATAGAACTATTAGATGGACTGACATGAAATTTAGTGGACATTTATGGTCGCCAGGGGATAAATTCCAATTACTTTGTTGTTCCCCTGACTTTTCACATAGCATCACCAGCAGGACAAAGTCTTTCAAGTGCTCATAGCTAGTGTCCTAATGACTTAGATAATCCATCATTAAGGGAAATGTCTCAGCAAATATTATTGCTATTAGATCAAATAGTCGTCCCCCCCTTAGGATGAATAATAATAGCTTTGCTGATCCTTTGACTGTTCATGTAGGGCCATCATCTGGTCAAAATTACAATTGCTGTTCCTCAGCTGTTCTGTATATTATATGTTATGTGTGGACATTCAGAGCATTAATAAGCAGCAAACCACTGTCAGCTATTAAAGATATAGTGGAGTAATCGTGTTCTCATTAGAGAATAGAGTCATGCTCCCTCTGTGTGTGTTGTAATCCAAACTTCTCTGTTCTTGGTTGTGGTGGGCCAGTCTAGCCGCATGTGCATATTTGTGTATGTATGTATCCCACTGGCTAGTTCATTGTGGCCACTCTACACTAAGCTCATCAGCTGGTTACCATTGATACTGGAATGACGTCATCATTGAAATTTTGTGACCATCATCCAGCTCCTCCCTGTTTTATGTTAGCTCTGTTGCTGTTGTTTAGTGCTGTTTATGGGGTTAGTACTGTCAGCTGCTGGCCGCCTTCTTAGCTCATATACTCTGAGTTTTGTATAGAATCTGTCTGAGTGCTAATTAGCAAAAGTTGGCATGCTGACATGGAAGACTTAGACACATGGTAAACATTACCTGCCAGCCATCTGCATGTTTACATTGTCCCTGAGAGGACACTGATATTCGCATTAAGCTCAAAGCATTGCTTTGCCTAAGTACAGCCTCAAAGAGCTGCTAGTGTCTCTTAGATTGTGTTCAGAAATACTTGGCACAAACTGGACTGTTCGTAAATTTGGAGCGCTGTTGGAATGCACTGTTATTCAGAACACCACATTCATAGCAGCAGAGCGTACGCTGGGCACTCTGTCTGGGCAGATGGAGCAGCAGAGCGCCAAGCGTAGTGCTTGTGTCATTTATTTAATGGTTTGTTAACTTAAATTTAAACAGAACGCTCTGTTTCTTTGAACAACAACGCTCATTCAAAATCTTGTGCGGACTAAACGAGCGAACCCTGTTCTGCTTGAAAACTGGTGGTCTCGGTTCACTTGCAAATGAACCCTGGTGCGGTTCGCTTACAGTGTAAAATGCAAAAGAACTATCCAGCGAACCAAAGAGAGGAAGTGACGTAGAGCACAGTGCATTTTGGGTAGAAAAAAAGACAAAGCCAACAGCGCAAACCAGGAGAAGCAGAGATAAAAAAAGAAAAAGTTGGAAAGTGTCTCGTGGGCAGATGTGGAGTAATGAGGAGGTACAGAGTTGCTTACCCCAAGCCTGCATAAATTTGGTGTTGCTCCATTGTTTTTGTGATGACCAAGCCGCCTGAAGGGGATGGATTTACGTTCTCGGTCCTGGCCAATCGATGAGCCGGGTTTTCTTCTTCCTCATGCTTTTTTTCTTCCTGGTCAGTGGTCGTTTCGGGCAATACCACCCCCAAACGAGCAGCTGTTGTAATTGCGTGACGTTGTCCAGGCGGTTTGGTCCGCTTTAAAAAGTGTAGTGTGAAAGTGAACCAAACCAAATAAAGGTGTGAAATTTTTCAGCACTCCCCGCCCAATTGAACTGAGTCCCCTGGACTATCCTGGTGTGAATGCACCCTTAGTCTTGAGTCTGTTGTACAAGAGAAGCAAAACTTCTTTTTTCATACTTTTCTTACTTTTGTCTCTCAACACAAACCAGCTGTACAAGGATGTTGTTTATTGTGTATCTGGCAGGGCCACTCCACTTTCTCCTTAATTTCTGGGGTAGCTTCTTGTCCTATCAGAGGACGTAATTGAGCCAAGCCTCCTTTCCTTCATCTCCCTCATTTTGTATCCTTTCAGACCCAAGGGCCAGTTTGAGTAATAGTAATTGACACATTGATCTAATAGGGCCATCATAATAGGCCTGTTACCAAGCTGGAGAATGGTGCTCGGCGTCACCTTAACATGTGCAAGGACTGACATCCCGCCATAAGCCATAATGATAATTGTGATTTACCCTTGCTTTCAACCTACACCCCAATGTCCCCGGCATCAGGAAATCTTATTAAATCTGACCCATTGCCTCCATTAGAACTGGGTCATTTGTTAAAATACTGCAAAAGCAAAACAATTGAACCGTGTTCCATTTTGATTTTATAATAGCAGGTTATCATTGTCCCTTTGAATCAATTCCAGAGGCCCATTTTTCAGGATAGAGCTTTGAATTAGATTGATCTGACTCTGATGATGCTGAAATCGATGATACAGCCGCCTGAAAGTAAATTATTGTCATCTGAAATTTTTCTATTAATCTTAATGTCTGTACTCTTGATTGGTAATGGTAACTGTGCTTGCAGAGGAAGGACCTTTGAAATTTTGACAGAGATATTAACCATGAGGATGGACACACACACACACACACACACACACACACACACACACACACACACACACATGCAGTACACATGCAGTCCTGGAACAGTATTTTAATTCCAGGCCTGGGCTTAGCGATCTAAGGGTTCATTTGGTGTCATGCAGCTTGCAGTAACCACGCTATTGTATATTCTGTATTTGTGTACAAGTATGTGTACACATGTGACACATTGACACCAAGGAGACTCGGGGATGTAGTTTGATAGAAAGAAAATAGTGCCGACATGGAATTGCAACAAGGTCTGTGGATTATCTTAAGTAACTGGGTAATGGTTTCTGGAGAGACACAGTGCTGTTTCAAATGTATTTTATCTGCGCTTTGAGCACCACAAGCTGAGAGCGCTCTACTTCCTTTTTTTTTTTTTTTTTTCATTTTTGAGGATTATTTAACATATGTAAAGAACAAAAAAGATAGGGTAACAGAGAAAAAAGAAAATACATAAATACCTCCCTAAAACATAAAAAACACAAAGACAGTAACAATATCAGGAAATAAGTGACAATGATATATGATAATAAATTAAGAAATTTAAAAAGAAAAAAAAACCTCATACATTATTTCATAGGATACAGTTAAATATACCCATAAATTTAGATTTAAGTTAGTGGATACATTATATAACAACTAAGTATATCACAGGTACACACAGATTTCAACACACATAATACCCACATAGCTCATCGTACATGCTTACACACATGAATGTGTGTGTACCCAATCATAGGCACATGGTTACATACACATTTATGTGAATGATATGAACGAGAAAACACATCTATACTGTCAGTCACATTACTTCACCTCAGCATTACTTCTAATCAACCATCATTAGGAACATCGTCTGTCATATATCAGTTTTCCCATCTTTCTTCAAAAATATGCACTTGATTTCTAACTCTCATGGTATTTTTTTCCATTTCATATATCTCCTTCACAAGATCCTTCCATTTATCATTGGTTAAGTTGTCTTTTAACCAGTTCATTGTAATCTGTTTAATCATTGCTACCCTAATTATTAGAAATAAGTGAGAATCTTTCTTATCAATCACTTCTGGTATTATGGTAACTAGTTTTTTTATTTAAAGAAATGCGAAAGATATTGGACAATTCACCAATAGATTTTTCCCAGAAGCCACTTATCACTTTACAAGACCAAAATATGTGACTGTGGTTTGCTGTCTGCTCGCCACATTCTCTCCAACATCTCAAGGCTGTGTTTTCCTTACACTAACTTTGAATTTGTGGTGTCTTAAAATATCGACTTAATATTTTCCATGAATATTCTTTCCAATAGTTTGAATTAGTTGTTTCATGTATATTTTTACACATTAGTTCCCAATCAGCAGTAGGTATACTGCATGAGAGTTCATTCTCATTTCTTTTTAAATACTGACATACATTTCTTTGTCGTGATGGATAACACAAATTAATTTAATTAATTAATGTAGCCATCCTATTTAATTTAGTTTCAACCCCACAGTCACACATCTTGAGTAAATATTTTATCAATGGATTTACTTCTTGAATTGAAAAAAAAAAAAAAAATCAAAAAGATAGCTTCTCACCTGAAAAAAACCTAAATAAATGAGAAGTAGGTCAACCAGTTGCTCAAAAGATTTCATTCCTTTATCCCCAAACATTTGTCCAAATTTACACAAACCTTTAGTAGCCCACATTCTAAAAGTCCCATCTGTTTTATTGGGTGTGAAGTCTGGGTCAGTTGCTATTTCTTTTAGGTATTTTAAATCTTTATTTAATTTTTGATTTTGACAGACTCTAAGCCTCTAAGCGTAGCAACTACCCACCTGTTGTCTAAATTTTCAACATTTGATTTTTTATATTTGGAGAAAGCTAAACCTGTTAATGGAATATCTCCACAATTTAATTCCATTTCTCTCCATCTTATATGTGAGCTTTCTGGCATCCATATTTGATACTTCATAATTTTGATGCTTGATAGTAGGCTTGCAGGTTTGGTAAATTTAGACCACCCATTTCTTCTGGCAGTTTAAGGAATTTCATTTTTAATCTTGGTTTCCTGCCTTTCCAAATGAATTTCATTATAATAGAATCCCATTGTTTGAACAAGTTTGATTCAATATTGGAAGTGCTTTGAAAAGGAACAAAAATCTTGTTAAGATATTCATCTGTATAATTTTAACTCTTTCCCAAAGGGAGAATGGAATTATAGACCGTTTGTTTAAATCATAATTTGACTTATTAGTTCTCCAAAATTTCTTATATACAAATCATCCAAATTCTTTGTTATGTATATTCCAAGATATTTAAACCTTTCCAAATCCCAATGAAATGCAAATCTGTGCTTGATTTCATCACCTATTGACCTATGGCTAAGCCACACCCCCCTCCACTCACTCGGACAACCTATCAACATTCAGTGACCAGGCGCTATGGCAGGTGTCACAGTACACGGCATTTCGCAGGAGGCAATTGATGATTTTTGGTTACATAACGATGATCAGATGTCATTGAAAAGTAACCAAAAGGGCCTAAACTACGGAATTGAGGGATATATTCATCATTTTATTGTTGAAAAGCTCGATGAAAAGCTTAAATTACAAGCCAAAATTTACAGGTCACAGTGTACGCTTGTAAACCGCATCTCGTTGCCGTTGCCATCAAAGAAAGTGAAAGTGCCACTGAAGTTAAGGTTTTTGGCTCAGAATATGAGAAAAGGATAACGGCTTTTTTACCATCTTTACCAAGAGTTTCTCTCGGTTAGTTTGGTGCTATTTACACTGAATCATTCAGCATAACGTTTGCCAACCTTTGTTATCTCTGCGATTACAAATAAATTAATGAAGCTAAGCTCCAGAAGTTAACGTTAGCTTAGCTAGAGCCCTCTGGACAACAGCTAACAATGATGTACGATCACCAAAGTACAAAAACTAGAACAGCATAGGCTAATGAACTCCCAGCAAACAAGGTGACATGATGAACAACGCAGCTAGGAGCTAACGTTAGGCTAACTTTAACTATCATTAGCTAGAGATGTTAAAGATAACTTTATATTTCTTTCCAGCAAAGTGACAATATGTTGCCTCAAACACGATGTTGACTTACCTCTAAACTGATGTTCCTTGTTAATCTTATTCATCTTGAGTTGATGTTGTGGTCTACCGCACAATTTTATCCAAAGGAGACACTTTTCTCGGTTGAGATGTGGTTTAGGAAAGCGTAAAAAATACACCTCGTTGGCCAGCCTCTCAGGATACCTTGTGTCGGAGCTGCATGTACCCCATGCACACTGACCATTTTTAAACTTCAAATCTCAGAAAAAGCTCATAAAACCGAACTGAACAAACTGAACAAAACTTCTGTAATTCATTTCAATGAACGTCCAGGCAGAGAATGTCCGAGTGTATGGCAATGGCTATCCGCACTGTGATTGACTCATCGCATTTGAGGGCGGGACTTAGCCATAGGTCAATTGTACAACCCATAACCATTGCTTCTGATTTAGTGACATTCAATGTATGCTGAAATAGCTCAGAATTCTTCATTTACCTTCATTAGTTCCTCAATTGACTGTTCAGACTTGGATAGATAAATTATTATATTATCTGCATACATCGACAATTAATGATTTTCTCCTGCTATTTCTGTACCTTTTATTTTTTGTTCCATCCTAATATATTCTGCCAGTGGTTCAATGCATAATGCAAAAATCAACGGGGATAATGGATACCTTTCTGGTACCTTTCAAAATTTTAAACTTGTTAGACATTAACCCATTAACTTAAAGAGGCAACAGATAGGATTCGTTTTTTTTTTTTTTTTTTTTTTGGCTTGGCGCCACCTAGCGTCAGCGGTGTTGCTCGCACTGTCACAACGACCAAATTGACCGTGGGGATCAGAGATAATCAATAAAATGTAGGCTGTAAAGCCACTGCTTTACCTCTGTGAATATGTGGAATGAGAAGGTGTGTGGACACTCTACTAAATAAATGAGTAAGGAGACTGAGCAACAATTATCAGATTTATCTGAAGAAAAAACAAATAGTAATGCAAACAATTATACCAGAATACACAGTACCAGTACAAACAACTCACAGTAAATTATACCAATATGTACAGTATCAGTACAAACAACAGTAGACACATAAAGGATAATGTATAGTGAGCCGGTGAGTGTTGAAAAATAACTCCTGACATGCGCGTCGGGGTTGCATTCCCCTGAAGGGAGTTATTTTTCAACTGTCACCGGCTTAATATACATTATCCCGCTTAGAACATGGCTTAATACTAAAACATTCAAATGTTACAACTGGCATCAATATTATTAAATTGCTGGCAGAGTGTATTGACAGAAGAGAGGCGTTCACCAGACAAACTGCAGCAGTTTTCTGGAGCGGAGGAGAGGATTTTACTCCACTTCTCCTGGTCGGAGATGCTGGGTGCCCAGTAGCTGCTAGGTGCCCAGTAGCTGCGAAGGCTGCCCTCACATTTATGGCCAGTGACCGACATGATCTCCCTGCTCTCCAGGCCAGCTTGGGAGGGCTGTGTGGACTAACGTTAACTGATTTTGATGCTCCTCAGTCTAAGGCCGTTGCCATGGCGTCCCTAGCAACGGAGCAGCAGACAGGCGGTGATACCTCAAGAAATAAACACTGCAGAATTTTGTTGATTGACCAGTCAGAATCAAGTATTTAAGAGTGCCATGTTCCAAAGTGGAATTATACCAATATGCACATGTAAACAGTCCCGATTCTAGAATAAACGGTACCTTATGGAAATGATGCGGCCAGTTGGAGCTCAAATTGAATGGGAAACAAAATCCAGTGTTCACTTAGCTGGGCGTAACTTAGCTGGGCGATGTCCGTCGATAGCTGCCTCCATGAGAAGAGAACAGAAGGAAGGGAGGGGGTTATCACTGTTCGAGGGCTGCCGTAGAATGGCAACAGGATGACAGCTGACCAACACTCGCTACCCGGTCCCTGGTTGCGGCGATTTGTAATGCTGGCCAGCTAGGAATTAACTAGCAGCCAGTACTGTACAGTCCTCTCTCGTCAAGCTAACATTTAGCCGTGTTACTTACTGATCCATTAGAAAGAAAGCTAGCTGGACATCGGTTTTGAAGCCTCTTTGGTCACGGAGCTCCCTCCATCTCTTGAACGCCTGACTGAGGTTTACTCTTGGTTTTCCTCTTCTTTTATCACTCTCCTTTTTGCTCTTCTTTGCCTCCTCAGACAGAGGAGCTCATTTTCTTTTGCTAGGCCGTTTTTCAATTGTTTCCAAACTTTGTCCGTCTGCCATTATGCTCGTGACTCAACTATCTCATACCCAACTCCTCATAAGGACCAGTTCCAGTCCCTGATTGGCTGACCGACCAGTTTCACAATACATGATGCCTTTCCTGCCTTAAGCAGATTTTTTCCGCAAAATTTCGGCACCGGTGGCAGAAGCTTATTACAAAGATTGCAAAGCCACTAAGTAACGAATGTAAACGTTGATAGTCTGACTTTACTGTGGCCACTACCCTGTGCAACCCACATTATTTTCATAATGATATATTTAGGAAAAGATGCTATCTGTTGCCTCTTTAAATTCTAGCATTTGGCTGTTTATACATTGTTTTCAACCATTTTATGAAAGTGGAATGAAAGCCAAAGTTTGACATAGTCTCAAATAGATAAGGCCATAGGACCTTATTTATCAAAGGCCTTTTCAGCATCCAAGGTAATCATTGCCACAGGGTTTCTGTTTTCAGGGATTCTGTTTCTGAGCTTCCTCCATGACGTTTAATGTTCGTCTTACATTATCAACAACCTATCTGTGAGCAATAAACCCAGTTTGATCTGGATTTATCAGCTGTGGTAAAGTTTTTGTTAGTCTGAAAGCTAACATTGAAGATAAAAGTTTATAGAAGAAGAAGAAGAAGATTTATTTGTAAAGCACATTTCATACAGAAAGCAACACAATGTGCTTCACAGAAGACGTATTAAAAACATAAAATATGAGCACATATTTACAAGCACGCAGACAGACAACAAACAAGAACATGAATGTATGCAAGCATACATGGATGCATCTTATTTAAAGTGCATAGTGATTCTAGTATTAAGTGACAAATAAAAAAAAAACAACCAATTAACAGGCTAGTTAAAAACAGCGGTAAAAAGAAATGTCTTAAGTTTACTTTTAAAAGAGCTCAGTGTTGGCGTATTTCTGACATTGCTTGGAAGGGCATTCCATCTGCTAGAAGCATAGCAGCTAAATGCTGCCTCTCCAGCTTTAGTGTGCACACTATAGCCTGTATTTAAAAGACTAATTGGTCTATAAGGTGAACAATCTGTTTGATCTTTACCTGGCTTATGTTAACATGTTTTTTTCCCAGCATCGTAGAGATCCCAGTAGTATTGTGCAAATTGATTTGCGACCTCCTTTTGGTCTCTTATTATTATCTTTTGTATTTTTTTCCTGTGGTTGTGTAACTGATGCCTTCATTTGTTGTTTTTTATGTTTATATGCCAACACCTTAGCTGCTTTGGGTCCTCCATCATATGTTCTTTGTCGCACAATGGAGAGTGATTTTTCTACTTCCATATTTAAGTACTCATTCATTGCTGCCTTTGCCTCTTCAAGGTTCTTCAATACAGAGGCTTCTCCAGAAGATTTGTGTACTTTTTCTGAATTCTTAATTTTCCTCTCAAGTGACTTTCATGCGTTTTCCTGAAAGAGGCATAGGATATTATTTCCCCCCTTTGCCCCTTCCCATAGTGCTACTGGATTAATTTCTTCTGTATCATTATAAGTGATTGTAGCAAGTACACAGGCTAAATTATGATGATATGGTATGATTATTATATTAGTATTAAGCTAGCTTTTGGGCCTAGGTCTACAGAAGACAGGTTTGATTCTTAGAGGCAGTGGTACAATAAAACACAACAAACAGCACTTCAGATGCGGTTGGTACCATATATTAATGCGTGACAATACATACAGTGACCCCAATATTTACAGTCTGCAGAGTACATGAATTAAATAGAAAAGTGCACTTGACACGTCTGATGCATCAACAACATTCAAATCAAAACCAGTCTCAGTGGTAGCCAATATGGCAGCAGTTCCACACACAATGTTGCGTATCGCAAAGGCACAGAGTTCATAGAGGATGAGGCGCTCAAAAACAGTCCAGCATGTGCGCCGCAAAGGTAGAGTCCAATATGTCAACTGTCCATGGGCTAGAAGCCTCGAAATGCGAGTGGTATGTGTGTGTGGATGTAAGAGAAGGTGAGGGGGGAACAAGGCTGCCAGAGCCTCCTACCAGACCAGGAGAGCTCTTAACTGGGACTGCTCGGCTCCAAGCCAGTGTCTTAGCTCGCCATCGATTCGATTCTGCGTCCGTACAAGCACCTGGCCTGTATAATGTAAACAGGACCATATTTCAATAAAACATTTCACTAACTAGTTATATTCAGTGTACACCATAATTAATACATAATTCAATACTTCATGAGCAACAATAGAATAACCATCTCTCAATAAAGTGCATTTGGTATAAACACCTTAACATCAATCCACTTCATAAATAAGCATGACAAATCTTCCCAAATTAGTGTCACTCATTTCTTAAATAACATGTCAACATTCACAAAGTTATTCACAAATCAAAGTAAACATTCTATAATTGTGCTGTAGTGGCACATCAATCTCATGACACTCATTACTATGGATTCAAAAGCCAGCATTAGCATTTAGAAGCTAGGTGTGCCGTAGCCAGTCCATATAAATGCATTGACATGTGCTAATGCTAATGCTAATGCTAACGCTAACAACAAACAGGCAGACTCACCAATTCCAGAATATATCTGATGCACCACACGACCAACTTATCCCTCCCCGGCGCTGGTTGATGTCTAAAAGGGTTGAATGATGTAACGGCGGCATTTAGAATGATATAACCAAGAGTTTATGAGTGAAAATAGTATTTGTTTATAGCGACCGACCTGTAGCAGCTGCTCCGCATGCTTCCCCTCACCTTCTGAATGAGAGACGGAGCAGACAGCTTGTAACAGGCGCTACGAGCGACGCAATTGGACAGCCGCGGCCTCCCAGGTACGTACGTGACGACGCAACACTACGTGACCGGAACTTACGCACTCATATGGTGGACTTTGTTATATTAATAATGAACATAACATAACATAAAATAACCATTAAATAACGGACGTCCTCCTTGGATTAAATAGATTTTCATCCCGGTTACATGATGTATTCCTGTGATGCTCTTTTTTAATTTTAACTTGAAATCATTTTCTAACAGGACAGAGTTATTAAATCTCCAGATACTCGCCCCTTTCTCCTTACTGTCCTTTAGGATCATTTGTAAGGTAGCATAGTCTGATAAATACATTTGGCCAATTTTAATACTATTAACCAAAGACAGATTTCTCACAAGCATAAAGAAATAGTCAAGTCTTGAATAGTTTCCCGTAATTGATGAAAAATATGTATAGTCCTTTTGATTTGGGTTTAAGGTTTGCCATTCATCGACTAATCGAATCTTTAGAGAATATCCTCATCAAGAGTGCATCTTTTTGGGCCTTGTGTTTTATACTACTCCTCTTGATGAGTTGTAGGATGAATAAAAATCCTGGGCATTAAACAGTTTTGCTAATTGCTCATGCTCCATTTTAGACAAACGTGTTTCTTGCATAAATACAATGTCACCTCCTTGATGTCTCATTTGTGCCAACACTTTACTCCTCTCAATTGGCTTGTTCAGACCATTGACGTTAAGTGAAATTATAGTAATATTCATACACTACCACGTAATATGATCTGTTTTGAAATACTTATCCCTGTGTCCCTCATGTACCTTTTCTTTCAATAATGTATCCTGTGGGCCTTGTAAACCCAAATAAACACATTTAAGTACCCATTTTGTAGAAAAAAATTACATATATCCTCATACCTTCTGAAAAAACAACAAAAATACACAAGATTAATAAAAAGGAAAAATCTGACTTCCAATTGCGCTACCAAATGTGTAGGGTAGCTGTCCTCAGTCTCCCATGCTTGTACCCTTGCATGGATGCCAGGGTCTTTAGTGATGACCCGGAGCTGCCAGGTCTTAAAAGCAGCTTGATGCAGTGTTTGCATATAGTTAAGTGTTTCAAACTTTTTTTTCTTTTCCAATTTAAGGGGAAGTGACAATGGCATTAAGATCACCATCAAACAATACAAAGTAGATGCAAGCATCCTCATAACCAAGAGAGAGCACTTGTGAAATTCCCTTTAATCTTCAATGTGTGCCCTTATTTCTACATCTAGTAATGTGCTAATAAAACAAAAATATTGGATAAAATTACCAAACCAATATCTACTTCTTCTCCTTCTAATACTTCTAGTGACCTCCTTTTCTGAGTCAAATTGGAAAGACAACCGTAGAGATGAGACCAACAAAAAAAACAAAACACATGAACAGAAAAATAAGAAGCAAAATAATACAGGCTGTCTCTTCCTAAACTTGTACCTCATCCTTATATTGGAAAAATAGAGCAATCATTGCCTTTGTGCAGTCCCTGATTTTAAGAGAAATAATATGCCTGTTACTAAAAGTCGGATGAGTTAGTAAACACGTGTGTGCATCTGCGTGTCTGCGCTTGTGTGTCTGTGTGAGAGAGAGTGAGCATGAATACCAGTCTGTCAGTTTATAGAAGATCTCGGTTTAGGATCGTTCCCTCCTAAAGAGACCTGCAATGTTCTTAATAATAGGACGCTTCAGTTCAGGCATGGACCTTATGTCCCACAGAACTGATTGGCCCAGTCCATGCAGTTCTTTTCGGACCAGTTCTGCTTCAGACACTTTGCAGTTTATTCCATATCCAGGCCATCTGCAGCTTCCCAGGCTGAGTTAAACACCACTGCTCCCACCGCGAGGAAAACTTTCAGCTTGCTTGGGTCGAGTGAATTGGACTGAAATTCTGTCTCAGTTGTTTTTTAATCTCAATATATTCTTTCTTTGTGTTCTGCAATGCAGTGGAGTGGTCATGATCGAAAAAATCTGCTTCTCTCTGCACGGGATTTTCTTCTTTCTCCATGCTCTGTGTAAGACACTTTCCTTAGTTTGAAAGTTGGAGAATCTCACAACAATTGATCTTGGAGGGTCGGTAGGGTAAGTTACTTTCTTCTGGTGTGACCTGTGGGCTCTTTCTATCCCCAAATTGAACTTAGGAGGCAGATTTAAAAGTCCTTTAATAAATGGATTAATGATTTTGAGCATGTCTCCGCTCTCAGCTTCCTCTGTCACTCCATATATTCTCAAGTTGTTGCATCTCTATTTCCCAAGTCTTGATATTTGTCTTGTCAATACTGATTACTTTGTAGAATGAATGATAACAATTTCTCTGCAACATCGCTGCGGTCCTCTGCTGTGCTTATCCAAGATTCAGCGTCCTCCAGTCTGCTGTCAAGATTTTTAACTGTTTCATTCAGTATCGTCACTTTCTCTTCCAGTTGCTCAAATCCATGCTTTATTTCATCACAGAGTGACTTCATTTCTGATTTCAGCTTCTCAGTATAAGTCTGCTTTAAGTTCAGCAAACATTGTCTTGATCTCAGCGAGTTCCAGGGCTGCAGTCATGTTGTGGTCTTTTTGTCGTTACTGTTGTTTAGTAGCAGAGTTGGATATAATGCGTTACAAAATAACGCGTTAGAGTACTTTGATTACTTTTTGCAGTAACGCGTTAGTTTGCTGTTTGAGTAATTAAATACTTGAGTACATTTTCAAACAAGCCATCAGTTACTTACGTTACTTTTAGAACGCTGGTCCTTCAGCTCCGAAACAGCAATGGCTGTCTTTTGGTTCTAATAACGGAGATAACATTAAACCTATCAGTCTGAAAGAAGGAGTCTAAAAAAAAGGTGGAGGAGGACTCGCTGGCAGACAGGTCAGACTCAGGACTTGCATTATGCCTGGTACACACTACACGACTTTTCTGCCCGTTCTGAAAGTCACTATGTCACATTACACGATTGTGGAGTCATAAAATCGTGCCGTGACTTGGCCGACAGACATGGCACACTACACGATGGTACTCACCAATTATCCCCGGTCGTCTTTCACGACATGTTTGATGTCATCGGGTTATTCTTGTCCTATTTTTATTACTTTTACTATCATCTGAGTCACTGTGTCTGTTCATGTGCCAGCCGAAATGTTGTCGTAGTCATCTAAAAGAGTCAGCAGACTGTTTAACCTCTATGTGCTTCCACCCTCATACAGAAACACAATGTATCTTACCATTCATATGCAGATGATACACAATTATATGTTTCACTTTCTCATAATAACCTCAGTCCCATAAATGACCTGGTTAACTGCATCAGTTACATTAACAGACGGATGGATTGGATGACCAAAAAACTACAATCAAACAAAGACAAAACTGAGATTCCTGTGGTAGGCGCCAAACATCAGAGGGAAGAGATCAGTTCTAAACTGATTTCACTGTGAGCCAGTGAGCAGGTCAGAAATCTAGGTGTTGTTATGGATCCAGAACTCAACTTAACAAGCCATATTACAAGTATGACAAGGACAGTATTTTACCACCTAAAAAACATTTCCAAAGTTAGATCCATGCTGTCTCAGTCAGATGCTGAAAAACTGGTTCATGCTTTCATCTCCTTCAGACTAGATTGCCGTAACGCCCTTCTTGCCGGACTCCCTAAAAAGACTGTGGGACGGCTCCAACTATTCAAAATGCTGCAGACAGAGTACTCACTGGGACTAGAAAAACTGAACATATTACTCCCATACTCAAAACACTTCACTGGCTTCCATTGAAATACAGAATTGATTTCAAAATATTCCTCACTGTTTACAAAGCACTTTAATGGTCCTACTCCTCAATACATTTCTGACCTGACCCATTTCTGACCTGCTCACAGCCTACATACCCCCCAGAACCCAGACACAGACACTGGTCTCCTAACTGTGCCCATGATCCAAAATAGATTTGTTGAAGGTGCATTAAGTCACCAGTTCTCCCAGGCCTATGAATAGTTAGTCTCTCTCTCTCTCTCTCTCTCTCTCTCTCTCTCTCTCCCTCTCTCTCAGGGATATGTGATTGGGTATGTCTGTGTGGGTGGGCTGGGGATGAATTACTCTCAAGACTTCATTTGTTTTTATTCACACATGTTGTCTGTAAAAGCCCATTGATATTACTTTGTATGAAATGTGCTATATAAATAAAATTTGATTTGATTTTAAATTGCCTGCCACAAAAGCTTGATTTGGAACAGGTGGCTTAGAGGTTAACTTTGTTTAGGAGTTAAAGCTTAAAAGGCTGCTGGTTTTATTGTTATTAGGGGTCCAGTCAGCCAGACTCACTAGTGGGCCCTATCATTTTGTTAGGTTTCCAAGCACCGGCACTTGCTGCCGTGGCTATACTGTTTCTGTTCTCATTTTTCATCTCCTCCTTCTTCTTATATCTTCTTATTTTTCACAGCTAAAACTGTACAGCAAAATTCATGAGACCAAAGGTCATCAAAATTAGCAGGTGTGTTGCAAATTCCTACCACCATCCAGGCACACAAAATGACATTCAGTGACCTCAAGGTGGCCCTGTAACAATCAAGGTTACATTTTCCCAATAATCTTATGAAAACATCTTGGCTTAATTTTCTCTAAATCTAGAAAAAAAACTGTCTTAACATAACAAGAAATTGTCTGTGTCCTGTGTCTCCCCTACTGGCAATACTCCATATGGGTTAGGTGTGATATGGAAGAAGGCATGCAGAAGGCAGGACATGATGTGGATTATACCGTGGCTTGGTTTCTTAATTTGGTCATAAACGGAGTCTCTTGCCACCCCTTGAATTTGTCTGACAACTTCGGCTTCAGCCCTCACCGACAGAAGTTCCTGAATCTCATTCTCTCTCCAATTAAACATTTTCATTGCCCTCTTTGTATAAATGACCCATCATCTTCACCCTTGTGTCTTCCGGTTTCGCACAAGCTGCATGATAGAAACGTTGACACGCCCACTTGCCTGCTGTGAATTCTCTAGCCGGTTACATGCTCTTTTCACACATGGGCTCAATCGGACATTCCATTGACTTTGTATCAGGGAGTTGGCAGGATAAAGTCTGTTGAATGTCCGATTTAACTTATTGGGGCATTTGGGTTTTCACATACAGTACAGCTCCTTCAGCTAATGTCTTGATAATTTCAGGTTTGCAGTGCATGTGTGAAAGGGGCTATGGTGTGCTGCAGAAATATTCAACATGGTTGAGGTCATCTGTGTCTTGTAGTGGATCAAAGTCTTCCCATTTGAGCTCGCTATTTGAATAATGTCCAGATTTCGCTGTTTAAATGTGTTATATCCCAATCATGTCTTGCAGTGGTTCTGGTCTTTAGGAACAGATTTTCCTCATTAATCAAGTAATCAAATCAACCTAATCTTGACAATCTAATATGCAGTAAATAATAATAATAATAATAATAATAATAATAATAATGATGATGATGATGATGATACAACATTTTATTTGGAGGCGCCTTTCAAGTCACCCAAGGTCACCCTCCAGAGCGTAGGAGATAAAAGACATCATTAAAACAAAACATCAACATAAAAAAAAAGTGTAGTGCACAGTGTCCAGTTAGAGTGAATATGCCTGTTTGAACAGGTGGGTTTTGAGTTGGGATTTGAATGATGTGATGGAGTCTGACTGTGTTATGTGTTGGGGGGAGGGAGTTCCAGAGTCTGGGTGCCGAGCAGCTGAGTGCTTGGGCACCCATGGTACTGAGGCGTGAGGTGGGGTTGGTGAGGAGTCCAGCAGAGGTTGAGCGGAGGGTGCGGGAGGGGGTGTATTCCTGAAGGAGGTCACAGAGGTAAGTGGGGGCTAGATTGTGGAGAGCTTTGTAGGTGAGGAAAAGGTTTTTGTAGTGGGTGCGGTATTGTACAGGGAGCCAGTGAAGTTGGATGAGAACAGGGGTGATGTGATGGGATTTGCAGTCTGTTGATGAGTTTGGTGGGGAGGCCGGTGAGGTGGGCATTGCAGTAATCAATGCGGGATGTGACAAATAAGTGAACCAGGATTTCAGTGCTGGATTGGGACAGTGATGGGCGGAGTCTGGAGATGTTGCAGAGGTGGAAGAATGCAGTCCGGGTGATGTTTTGAATATGAGGTGCAAATGAGAGGGTGCTGTCCAGAATGGACAGTGCCAGCCAGGCGGTCCAGGAGTAGTGGGTGGGAGATGGTGTCGAGTGCTGCGCTGAGGTCCAGGAGGATGAGAATGGTGAGTAGTCTGGAGTCGGCTGCATGGAGGAGGTCGTTGGTGATTTTGACCAGGGCTGTTTCAGTGCTGTGTTTTGGACGGAAACTGGATTGGAAGGGTTTGTGGAGGTTGTTTGTGTCAAGGTGGGACTGTAGTTGTGCGGCAACCACTCTTTCAAGTGTTTTGGAGATGAAGGGAAGGTTGGAGATGGGCCGGTAGAGGTTAAGGTCAGCTGGGTCAGCACCGGGTTTTTTCAGAATGGGTGTGATGGCAGCCAGTTTGGGAGTGGGGGGTACAGTACCAGTGGTGAGGGAGGAGTTAATTATGTTGGTGATCATGGGGGAAATGGACGGCAGACAGGCTTTGACGAGGGAGGTGGGAGGAGGATCAAGCTGACAGGTGGTGGTTTTGGCTTTACGGATGAGTTCAGAGATGGTGTGTTCTGTTGCCAGGGTGAAGTCGGTGAGGGAGCTGATGAGAGGTTGGCCAGTGGTGATCATCCAGGGTGGATCATTTGAGGAGGTGCAAGATGAGGCCAGTTGTTGGTGAATGGTGTTGATTTTGGAGCTGAAGAAGTCCAGGTAGGCAGTGCACTGATCAGTGGAGATGTCTGGAGGGAGGGTTTTAGGAGGCTGAAGTATGTGGCTGACTGTTGAGAAGAGGACTCTGTTGTTACCTATACCAGTGTTGATGAGATTGGAGTAGTATGAAGATTTGGCAGTGGTGAGGGTGTTCTTGTAGTGGTGAAGGTGGTCCGCATACATTTGGCTGTGTACAGTGAGTCCGGCCTTTTTGTACAGTTGCGCCAGTCGATGGCCTGTGGCTTTGTGCTGAAAGAGGTCAGGGGTGAACCAGGGAGCAGTGTGTGTGAATGAAACTGAGCGGGTTTTCAGGGGAGCCAGGGTGGTGAGGGACGAGGAGAGAAAGTTGATATAATGAGTCACCAGGTCAGCAGGGGAGGAGGCTGGGGGAGGGCTGGGGTAGGAGCTGATCAGGGTGGAGAGATCTGTGGTGTTGATGTGTTTGATGTTTCTAAAGGAGATGGTCCGTTGTTCTTTGGCTTTGTGTAGTTGGGTGTGAATGTCAAAAAGTACAGCTTTGTGGTCAGAAATGGGGAAATCGGTGACAGCAAGGTTAGTGGGAGTGATGTCAGTGCAGCGGATTAAGTCCAGTATGTGGCCTTTGTTATGGGTTGGGAGATTGACATGTTGGTTGAAATGCTAGTGTGCAGCTGTTTTTTGTTCTTTTACAATGTAATGTCCCTTTTTTAGTTCATAACTTTACTTAAAATCATTCCAGATTTTGAGCCATTGTGTTTACAAACACAATTTATTATATTTTTTTCTTTGTTGCAATGTTCATATTCAACCAGTGCCTCCTGTTTGTCCAAAAACTGGCCATGCTGAGACTGATAAAGCATATGACTGCACTCAGTATGCACAAGCAGCTACATAGACTACATAGAGTCTTGCTTGATCAAGGTTGATGTCTGAATTTTCCTTTACCAGCAGCTGCTTCCTACCATAGTACAGTTTCCCTTATGTAACCCTCTTGATTGCTGTGTTGACAGAAAAGCTTCTTGTAAATGTGGTGCATTTGCCCATATGCCCTTCTCTTTCACTATAGGCCCATTTCCACTGAAGAAGTTCCTGGTACTGTTTGAGGGGCAGGAACTACTACAGGAACGTCCTCTTGCTCGGCCCTCTCAACCGCCATGTCTCCACTGAGAGAGCGGAGTACGAGGAAGGTTCCTGTAAAGTTACGGGCTCTGGATGTGACGTAATCGTTGCACGACCATTTTGACCGGGGCGACGTAGGGACGCCGTTAGCCGATAGCGGTGTCTGTAATAACTCACTAAATGGCCCGTGAAAAAAATAATTTTTTTCCAGCGGATGTCTTAGTTACAACATGATTGAGCTAACTGGAGTAGTTTCATGTTGTATCCAACAACGGGAGGCTTTTAACAGATGACGTCCTGATGTTAGCTTTGCTGCTGCTGTTAGCTGTCCCTGTCAGCTGATGCTTTCTAGACATCGTGATTTTCCAAAACTGAATAAATACCACACACGGCAACACAAAACTGCTTTGCCAGCTCAATCATGTTGTAACTAAGATATCCGCCGGAAAAAATATTTTTTTCATGGGCCATTTAGTAAGTTTTTTTTTTACATGGCGGCGGAAGCTATATGAACCAGCTAACCCTCATCTGCTGAGTTTTAAAAATGCCGGCTATTTTGTTGCTTTCTGTTGTCGTCACATCCCTCCTTGAGTATATCCAATCAGCACCAAGTAATCCCCAAGCCCCAGCCAGGAGTCTTTCGGGGCCGTTCTGAGTACCTACCCCGAGGCAGGGACTTGTTTAGCCCCTGTAAAAGTTCCGGAACTCTGTCCTTCGGGGGTGGTTCCTGCGGTGGAGACACGCACCAACAGCCCCGGCCCCGTAAAATTACCCCGAAGTTCCTGCGGTGGAAACGGGCCTTATGTGGACACTCAGAAGGGGTAGGCCAGTGTGATGTGGTGGAAACAAATATCACATGAATTCTCCACAAAGCTGCTGAGAAAAACAATACACTCTAAAAACTCTAACTAGTGTGTACTCAATTATATTGGTGTAACATTTTTACACTGAAAAATATTGAGTAAATTTAAAAGCTGTGAAATCATTTACATATACTTTATGACTTGAGTAAATCCAAGTGAAAAATTTAAGTTGATCAGTATAACTACATTTAGTACCATGACTTATAAAATTGAGTAGATATAATTATAGTCCATGTAATAGTAACTCTAAGTCAAAACCACTAAACATGATGACTAGATATAACTGAAATGCTAGGCAGATGTAACAGAAAATAACACTCAATTTAACAAAACAACTGTGCTATATTTACTGAATGTTTTTACTGGATTTAAGTCATATATCAATTACATTTACTTAATATATCAGTTACATTTATTTATTTATTTTTACATTTTATTTACTCTTTATTCTAGAATACTTTACTTGTGGTCAACATATATATATATATAAACCAAATGATAAAGAAAAAAACAAAGCATAAGAGAACAGTAAAACTGAAATTTAACATTTATTGTCAACTTTGACCAGTATAAAACATGCCATTAAGTCTAAATTCCACTTGGTCTACTTTGCAAATGACATGTCACAATGTCAATGCTATAAAAACAGTGGACATTTTAAGAGGTCCCTTAAACTAGTGTGAAATGCACAATAATGCCCATCTATCAATTTAAATATTCTACAGTGAGTTTTTAACCATTTCTAAAACAGTTTCTGTTTAACACTGATGTCTCTGTTAACTACATAGCAAACAAGGCCATCAACAAGATGTTTGGCCATTTGTATTACATGTTAATTATTTCTGCAACTAGGTCATCATCATGGTTGTGATCCCCATGAAATAAGACAAAACAACAAGACATCTATGTTGCCTTATGAAGACATAACATTTTACAACAAAATTAATATTACTGACCAACCAAGTCTGGTCTCCAAAATCAACAACAAAATAATGCATAATATGGGTTAATTTAAAGGCGCTGTATGTAAGAATGTGGCCAGAACGGTTACTGCACTCAAATTCAAAATACTGCTGCGAGTCGTGTCCGCCAGCCTCTAAAACAGACTTTAGACAAATAAAAAAGGCCCACTTTAAAGAATTTAAGTGAATGATATACTAAACATTTGTTTGCTGTGTTACGTTGCTGCCAGACAGGAACCTGAATTTAAAAACATGAATCACTTTGTCCCTGCCACCAGAGTCCATTTATTTTGTGACTTCGGTGTTTAACAGCAATAAAACAATGACTCACGTGGTAGTAAGCTAAAACTGCTCCTTTTCTCAACGTACTCTGGTAGCTGGGACTAATCAATTCAACTGGTGCTTTAAAAAAATGCTTTCTGGTGTCAAGGTAACGAGCTAAACATATTCTTATTATAACGTACACTTCAACAAAAACTGATTCTTGTAAGATGGCCTTTGTTTATGTGGCTAAAATGCATTTTAGCGACCGACCTAATATATAGCTGTATATAGCCTAGCATTTCTGGTCCACCTCCCCTTGGCTTCTCCAAAATGGGAACATGCCGACAGCGGCCTACTGTATGGAATACACGTCCTATGCACAAGTACATCACACAACCCCACTGTAAATAACTACTTAATTACCCTTTAAGTCACCATGCATGTATCGGAAACAAACCCAGAACAGGAAGACTTTACAATCATGTAGAGTAAGTAAACAGCAAACAACAACAGTCCAAAAGGCAATTCCCAAGTAAGGAGAGCATCTTGCTAAAACTACATACGCAGATAATTTTTCAGTCTCTGAACCTTGTTTGAAAGGTTTTCAGGATCAAGCTCCAGCAGTACTTTTTGGAATACCTCAAAACTGAATTTGAGATTCTTGGGGTATCTCAGATCCAAGACATAGGTCAGTCCCAACAGATAGCAGCAGGCTCTGCTAAGATCTCCAAGGCTGCTGAGGACAGTGATGCCCTCAGTCACAATCCCTACATCAGTAGGTTCCTCGGCTGACCCATCTTGGTTGCGGCTCACGTAAATCTTCATCACCTCCTTTGCCAGTTCCAACTCTAAGGTGGTATCTATGTCCACATGTCCATATAATTCCAACATTGGAAAGTCGATATCATTCTCATTACGAACGGGATGTTTTTCAATCACATCAGCCTTAAAATCTTTCCATGAATAGGACTTGTGTTTCCTACTTCTGTGTGTCGCATAAGTCCCATATATGTTTGTCTTGAAATCACATCCATCAAAAGCACATTCTATTGTTTCAAGTCTTTTCAAGTGGGAATTAATATGTTGACAATAGTCTTTGGTATTAGGATAAAATGAGTCACAAATTTTACATCTGAAAGATTGCACCACTTCACACTGTTCAGTTTCTTGCAAACTGTGGGATCTAAACAAGTGTACGTGCAAGCTAACCCAGGTCTTAAAGGAGCAAGGACAGTTTAAATGAAGACAGGGTACTGAATATCCATGACTAAAGGTTCCATGTTCCACTCGATAATGCTTTAGAAGTGCTCCTTTTGATGAATCCACAAATGTGCACCCAAAAAAGGATGATAAATAGTGTACCATAGGGAACTAACAGACTAGTAGAAAGGGACAGCTCAGATATATCAGACATATAAAATTAGTAAAAGTTTGTATTATGTCCAAGACTTTTGTAACTAGTAACTGCTCCCTGTCCAATGCAATCAAACATGGCCAAAATCCAGGTGCTACTCATGTCATTCACTGCTTTCCTGAAATTGTATTAAACCAAATAAATATCTTAGAATCCTTTTTTTAGTGTTTACACATTTTATCATCCTGGAACAATTAAAGTATGACATTTACCTTCTCTGTTTCATTATCTTTGTTCACCTCCTCTCCATTAGCGGTCGTGGTGCTGTGAAAGAGATATTGAAAATATTTAACATGTTTGAAAAAAAAAAAAACAACTTTACTTGCTCTAGCCATTATCAAGTGTTCCCCCCAAAATATAACAAAACATAAGGACTGTCCAACTTATCCAAATTATGAAATAGAAAATGCCTTAATAGAACAAGCAGACTAATAATTGAAAAGTTCTGTGAATTTGAAATTCTGAAACCCCAAAATATAACACTGGATAAACAAGGCATATAGTGAAGGGATATGAACCATGATTTTCTCATCCCTCCAAACTAAAAGGTGGGTATTATTAGGATTTTATTCTCATCCAAACTCTTATTGCCTTTGTTCTTCAGCATAACTCTTATTTCTTAATTAGATTTTTTTTTTCTTTAAGTTTTTATTATTTAAATTTAGAGCAGGACTGGAGCAGATTTATATTTTAAATATACCGGTAACCAAATATCATCTCTTGCGCAGCAACAGCAAAGTTTTTAACAACAAAATCACAATAAAAACTCAATATCTGAGTCAGTAAAATTGATAATATTTCTGATATCAAAATACTGCGTGAGGTTTAGAAAGAGTGCAGAAAACAGTCATCCTCCTGCCCTCCCTCTGCTGCAGGTGCTGCAGGTACAGAGGGAGGTTGTTCAACAGTAGCTAAATTTGCATTAATTTACCAAACTATATGAATCAGTACAAACTAAGATAGGCAGTTAGGCTAACGTTACGAACACAAACACTGACAGTTCGCTAAGTGACCCAACATGCGAGCTGTGGCTGAAACAATAAGAAATGCGGTCAAAACCAAGTGGAAACGTGGCTTCAGCCTGACTGCTCTGCGGTAGTCAAACACACCGAGGAGGAGACAGAGAAGCGCGGCCATTAACGACAGCAAAACAAGACAGAGAAAAACACACTTACTGCAACCGTTTAACACAACACATTAGTCGAATGAAAAGAAGAACATGTATAAGCTGAGACAGACTTCTCTATCAGGTGTAGCAGACCCTAGCTATCTTCTCTGTCGCCGCTGTCTGTTACGTGTTTGAATGGTAAACCCTGCAACGTTACGACAGCATGGCTGCGACAGTATTCAAAATGTTACAGCTTATAAAGTTGCGTATAAATGCAGACAGATTCAGTGTTTGACTGCTGGTTAATTTTAATTTTTGAAAGCTGGCTACTTACCAGGATGAAAAAAAATGACTCGTTCCGTCAATGGCCGCCGCAGTCCTCTTGCTTGTTACCAGACATTGAGCAGACGGAGAAGCAGCTTTCCCATGAGCACGTTCGCTTTGCGCGACTGTTAATGGCGTCCACATCATAACGTTAGGCGCGTAACTTACTCAATTTCTTAAATTGTTGTTAGAGATGAAGAATACTGATTTGGAATGAGTAATAATTGTAGTTCTTGAAACTGATCAGTACAATTACTCCATCGGCAAATATTTTGATTAAAGTATATAAAAAATATTAAGGATATCTGATAAATGTAATTTGTTAGTCAAATACTAATTTCTTTCTGTGAAATAAACTTAGACAATACATTTACATTTAAGAAAAAAGTGACTGTTGGATTTTTAGGCATTTATTTTGGTATGTCCAACTCAAACAACCACTTAAGTGATATTTAGAGATTTTATTAAGATATTATAGCTTTTAATTATTGTGATATTTACTAAGCAGCTGAATTATTTTTTAGAGTGTATAGAGATATTTCAAATAAAATGTGGCTTCATGTGCAATTTATTGGCAGACAGTTTGATGTTTTCTTTCTACATTTTTATGAAAGACTATGAAAATAGTCTCATAAAATTTGAAAGATGTGCATAAATTTGTTATGTCATAGTCACTTGCTTAGTATGACCAGAGATATTGGATAAAGCGAGATACCCCACTCAGCTCACTTCCTGATTCAGTGACGTCAGCACCACGCCCCCGTAGGAGACTTGCGGCAGCTCTGAATATATTATCGTCAATGAGGAAAATGAACGTGATCACAATTTATGGTCAATTCTTTCGCCCTATAGTCACTAAAGTAAATATTGGGTTCGTTTTCCACAAGCCACACATCTTACCAACATTCTGACATTAAAGCTGCATTTTTCATCCGCACAGATCAAGAGAAAATTAACTTTGTTTGAGCCCTGTCCGTCTCAGAAAACAAGTTCTCGCGAGATCTTGTGATCTTGATAAACAGGCGGTAAAATCACAGTTAGCTTACAAACAGTTATTTACCGCTAGTAATAAATAAAAAATGCCCAAGCTTTGTGCAGCAATAGGCTGCAGTAATAGGAAGAATGTATTTTCATTCCACCTGCTTCTCAATCCGCATACACAGACATACACAGAGCCTCTGGGTTGAGGGAGAACAGGCTCTGATTGGAGGGAGAGCTAACCACGCCCACATAGGAGACAGGAAGAGTAACAGTTTTCTTAACATTGGATAAGCCTACGATGGGGTATCTCCTTTATCCAATATCTCTGGTATGACACTGTAGTGAACAGTTGAAAATTATTGGAAAAAGAAATACATGCCAGGGCTGCATTTGCTGCCATGTTGGCAATGACAACAAATGACTAAATCAAACAGTCAGTAAAACAGGCTTTTCAACAACTGTGAATCACCACAACCAAGAGGGGTCCTTGAGCATACAGTCATAAATGCTACACAAAGTATGAGGTTTATTGGTCCAGTAGTTTGCGAGATTAGCTGTCGACGGATACACACACACACACATATGCACACATGACCAAGCGCATGATCCAATCCAGGCTTTTTGCCTGGTGCAGATGAAAATAGACATCAAGCTTGTGGTGATGGGATAGTAGAAATTCTATTTATAGAAATGTAAAAAACTATGTAACTTTCATGTGGAGTTGTAATTTGAAAAGAGAATGACAGTAGTTGTGTCAGAAACTGTTTAAATTATCATTCATCATAAGTGTCTGTATCCTGATCTGAACTCCTGAAGTTTTATCAATAGTTATTTGAGGACCGCATAAATAATTCAGCTCCTGGCTATGCATGTGTTTTTCTGTTTTCAGGACAAGCCCTCCCTACTGTTGCGCTGACCTGTATTCTCTGAGGACAGGGGAAATGGTCAAATCAATTCAGTTTAAGACGGCCATCTATGATCTTCACTGCAACAAACAGTATGTCTGATCTTAAAAAAACCCACAAAAAACTCAGGACTCATATTTTATGCCACACCAGATGTTTACTTTCTGTTAATGGACTGTGTTCTCCCACCTCCAGCATTCTTGTTGTGAGCCTACAAGAGAAGATTGCAGCATTTGACAGCTGCACCTTCACTAAGAAGTTCTTTGTTACAAGTAAGAAACCTTTTTTTTTTAAAGACTTACAGAGTTGTTTTTCTGTCATACTATACAGAAATGTTCTCTATAAACCACAGTTCAGGAGCAGTCAAATTACAAAGTCACATTATAATTAATGTTCCAGTATAATACCTGTTTTAAGGAGCTTTTTCGTGTTCATGAACCTGTTTTCATTGGCATTTTGATCTTTTAGGGGTATTTAGGGGTATACCATTTAGTTCCTGGCAGGAAAATGAAGAATGTTTTTTTTAAAGGGGAACTAACGTTTTTTTTTCAACCTGGGCCCTATTTTCCAATTTACATTTGTCTAAATGAGTGATAAGATGTTCAATATTTGGCATTTCTCCAGTACGAAGCTAGGGCTGACCTGCCTGCAGCCCGTGAGTGCACGCTATATTAAATAATAAGGCACCGGGACAGTGTCAAACAATGTCAAAATACATCCGCTAAAAGTGCATTTTTTTTTTCACACAGATAGGCTTGGATTGTTGGTATAATTATCCGACAACATAACGGAAAGGAGAAATGAACGTCTGTCTTTACCTTTAGCTGGATTTGGACATGTTCCTCTGCCTGTTGCTGCTCCCTCTCTCTCCTCGTCCGCTCTTCAGTTTCAATGAGTTCTGTGTCCGTGTACGTCCATGTACTCTGTGTTCAAATAAATACGGGCGGTCATCAAATCCAAATGGCTCATCCAGATCCGGTTGGTCAAAATCGGGTAAAAATTCGGACATGTTTGTTGTGGCAAGTCAAAACACTTAAGCCTGATTTATGGTCCTGTGGCATACCTACGACGTACCTACGTCGTTGCCGTGACGCCGTTGTGAACCCTTCGAGCTTCTCTGTCACTCCATTTCGTTGCGGTGCAATTCACCGCCAGAGCGGTAGGGGGCTGCGTTCCTTTCCTGAATGGTTATCGTTGTCTCTAGTTGATTCT